>NC_056733.1:1172420764-1172423264 GCF_019279795.1 Protopterus annectens | reverse complement strand
AGTAGACATGAGACTTTTCTGTCGAAATCTTATGCTTAAACTGCTATTTCATGATAAAACTGATAGTGAATTGACAGACAATAACGTTACTAGACCACCAAAGTTTAAGAAGCTTAGCAACTTTGTCCCACCTAATCATCCGTTAGTTGAGGCATATTTGAAACTAACTGAGGATGATTTGTATGAATATTTTCTCTAAAGAAATATAGGAAGAATGGTAATTTGACTAGAGGGGAGCAGACTAGCTTACTTAAACTCCAGTCATTACAGTCCATAACCATCAAACCAGCTGATAAAGGTGGTGGATAGTAGTTATGGACACTAGCAAATATCATGATGCTATGATTAAACTCTTGGAAGATGATTTCTATTTACAAGTTAACGAACAAATAGTGCAAGCCACTATTAGTCACGTAAACAATATGTTATTAGATATGTTGAAAGGTGATATCTTGGATCAAGAATTGTCTGACTATCTCTTTGTTAAGAATCCACTTGTACCAACAATACATGGGTTACCTAAGATTCACAAAGACTCCATTGACCCACCAATGAGACCCATAGTGTCTGGTCAGGGTTGGATCACTGAAAACCTTTCTGTCTATGTTGAGAAACATTTGCGACCTATATTAAATAAGAACAAAGTTGTACTGAAAGATTCCAAACAGTTTTTAACAGATTTGTATGACTGTTTAGGTGGCATTTGTGACGTTGATAACTTGATTTTTGTAACGTTTGACATCAAGTCCTTGTTTACTGTGTTACCAAATAACATAGGCCTGATTTATATCACTGAGTATCTACTCTTACATAGCGAATATACATCAGTTAAAGTAGACCTCATTGTACATTTCCTTGAACTCATTTTGAATAACAATCTTTTCACCTATGACAACAAGTTTTACCAACAGCAAGGTGGCGTAGCCATGGGCACACCTTGTGCCAACAGCTATGCAAACATGTTTTGGCATTTTGGGAATTTGAGAGTCTCTTTAATTTAGAAATGTTTAAACAACATGTAACTTTTATAGGCGTTTCGTGGATGGCGTTTTGTTTTATGGAGAGGCAGTGTTGATGATTTGTTTGTGTTCCATACTACATTGAACAACCTCACTGGCTATTTAACCTTCAGTATGAATCACTCTAGAGAGAAGATAGAATTTCTTGACTTGTATATAGAAAAGTTAGCATGTGGTTTGATTAATACAGGTGTCTATAGGAAACCTTGCTATTTTAATACTCTATTACAGCGTGATAGTATGCACCCACAGCATATTTTTAAGAATATCATTAGAGGCCAGGGATGAGAACCTCTAGGCTAAATGTCACAGAAGAAGGCTTCCTAAATGAAGTGAGTGACCTCAAGATAAGGCTAGAAGAACGGGCTATAGCTCACAAGAGATTGAGTCCAACCTCTTAGATGTCAATAAACTTAGACTGAACAGAGCAGCCCTTATTTTGGACCAGTTATTACTGGTGGATCCGTTATAATAGACAATGGTAGAGATGATAGATCAACTCATGTAAGGGTTTCTTTACCATATAGTACTGATTGTCCAGCAATCAAGAATATTATTAGAAACACTGGCCTATTCTCTGTACTGATGACACCATCGGTAAACTTGTGGGGACTAAACCCTCTTTTTATATAGGAACAAATTAAATTTAAGGAGAATGCTATGCTATTCAAAAAGGGATGAATGGTCAATGCCTCTTGAACACACAAAACCATGTGGACACTGTAATTATTGTAATTCTCTTGACCCCAGTCCATTTTTTGAACATCCTGACATGCACACTAACTTTAGCATACGTGCTGTAGCTACCTGTGATACTACTCATATAGTTTATTTGGCAGTGTGCCAAATATGTGATGCATTTATGTTGGCAAAACCAATCATCGTTTTAAAGACAGGATAAGAGAACATCTTTACCACATTAGGAAGGCTTCACCTCACAATGCCTACGTAGCCCAAGCAGGTCCTGAACATTATTTCCTATTTAGAGCTCTTGAGAATATTAAACCCAGTATACGAGGTGACATCAGGAACCATACTGAGAGTAAGGAGAGTATGTGGATAGTTAGATTGAGAGCAGATAGGGGTTTAGGTCTCAATGAGAGAGCCTCCATTAAACCTATGTTAAACAAACGGAGGACTGTTTGTAGATTTTATAATAAATGATGGAACATATATGTTTTTACCCCTTGAAATAGATTTCTTTTGACATATATATCTATATATACATATTTATTAGAGCATCGAGTGTTCATGGAGAGTTTTTATATGTTTTATATTTACTTTGTCATTTTATACATCTCAGCATGTTTATATGTGCATATATTTTTAAGCTTAGATTAACTCATGAATATGTAACAAGAAGCAGCCAATAGGAGATGTTTTAACTGTATAAATGTAGCCTATGTACTTGAAGGTCTTTGTTACATGATCTGATGAAGCTCAAATGAATGAGTGAAAGCGCTTATCTGACTTGCAGTGGA
>NC_056733.1:1172405764-1172410764 GCF_019279795.1 Protopterus annectens | reverse complement strand
GGCACGAAACCTGAGGTGAGGCTATGATTAAACATGACACTTAGGTGAGGTGCCAGTTCATATTGTAGTTCATGTAGTACACAGCCCAGGATGTCATCTGGTCCCATGGATGCTGTATTCTTGGCTTTAGAGAGTGCGTTTTGTACCTGTGTGGCCGTTATTACTGGAATTTGGCAATCTTCCGGTATTGAGATGGGCCATTTAGGGGGTGAGAGGGGGGTGAAGTTGGCACTGAATCGATCTGCCAGGATATTGGCAATATCCTTTGGATCAGTATATTTACTGCCATTCTGTTTTAGCTCAGAGCAGATCTGAGCATTGCCATTTAGATTCTTGACATAGTTATAGAATGCTTTGTGGTTGTCTTTGGAATCTTTGGCAATTTTATTTTCATAACTAGCTTTGGAGGATTTTATGAGGCATCTCAGTTTCTTACTGAGGCTAGTAAGGAGTTTTGCATCCTGGGATTTTCCTCTTTTCTGCAAAAGTTTCTTCCTTTTGTTGTAAAGTTTGTTTATGGCAGGGGACCACCAGATTGGCTTCCTTTTTTTTTTGGATGAGAGCATTTTGGTTCTATTTGGGATGTACGATTCATGCATGAGTGGATGTGCTTTCGTACAGTGCCATAGTGTAGGATTCAGCAGTTGAACTTTCAGTTCCTGTCTGCATGGGTGTCATGAAGTTTGTCACTTCTGACTTGAGTAGCATGAAGTTGGCTTTGGAGAAGTTTTTATGGTGGTTTCTTTACTGGGGGTGGGGGTGGGATGTGGATGTTAAAGGTGATTAGCTTATGGTCAGACCTGACTAACGAGGGTGACCATAGGTATGGGCGATGATTTGCCATGTTGGTAATGACCAGGTCTAGGATATTGGAGCCCCTGGTGGGACTATGGATTAGTTGATCCAGGGCGTTGGAATTTATGAATTCAAGAACCGTTAGCAAAGGTGTTGGGACATGAGTAGTTTTCCCAGTTAATGGCAGGGTAGTTAAAAATCACCCAGTATTAGGGTGTTTGGTTCTATCTTAATATTTTCCAGTATGTTTAAAAAGGTGTAGTGAGAATCTTGGGGTATGGTGGGGGATCTGTAGCAAGCTACAATTTGGATTGCAGTCTTACCTAGTGTTAGTTGCACTTGGAGAATTTCAGACACATTGTGTTGGGCAACTAGCCTGGTGGTGTGAATATCCTTGGTGAATATTGATACTTCTCCACCTTTAGTGTTTCGGTCCTGGTTTGGTGGCCGAAAAGTGTGGTAAGAGTTGTAGCCTGGTATTGCAGGTGTGCTCTCTGGAGCCTTGAACCAGGTCTCAGTTACTGCACAGATATCGATGTTCTCCATTTTTAGGAGTGTCTCGAGAGAGTGCATTTTGAGGTTTAGACTTCTAGCATTGAGTAGCATTACCTTCAGAATATGCATGCTTGTACCTGTTACGGTGGTGGTTTTGTCCTTTGAAGTTTGCCTAAAAAAGGCACTATAGGGGTGGCAAGAGCTTTAGCCAGTAACCTGAATCCCAGGGGCGACAGGTGCAGACCATCTCTGGCAAAGCATCGTGGTCTGTCAATCATGTCATCCCATTCAGACAGATACTGGATCCCCTTTGAATGACACCATAAGCTTAGCCAATTGTTGAAGTCAATCATTTTATCCTTATATGGTGGTATCATTCTGGGCGAAGGCAGGATGCTACTCAGGGCTAGGGTCATATCTGCCTGGGCCACATGATCCGAGAGCTCTTCCATGTCTCTTTTCATGTAGTCAGGAGGTCGTCTCAAGTCATTCACTCCGACATGGACAATGACAGAGTCATATTTGAACTTGTCGTGGAGTGACTTGAGTGCATGCGTTATGTGGCGAATCCTGGCACGTGACAGGCAGCTGACTGTAATTTTCTCCTTTTTCAACCTGGTGAGAGGGACATCAGTGTGCCGGACTATAGAGTCACCTATGACTAAAGTGTTAGGTACATTGTCTTGCCTTAGGGGCTGTTGCTGGGTGGCACACTGGTGTTGTGAACTATGTGACACATTGGTTGTGATTGGTGTTTGTTTGCGTTTCAGCTTCAGAGGTCTTTGTTGCTTGGGCAGGTTACAGTTAAGGGCCTCTGCATATGTGGATTTAGTGTTGCTATATGTGGGTGTTGGTGGTGCGGGTTTAGAAGGGCTATGTGTTGCTTGAGGTGTAGTGTGGGTGTTAACCTTCTCCTCTTGACTGTTTAGCACAGTCTTGGGTGGAGAGAGCTTAGCTTCCATTTTGGCTATGTAAGTGCATCGCTCACAGGTTGTAGTGTTGGGTGGTTGGAGGAGAGGGTTGTCTGTGTACATGAGGCAATTGCTGCATTGCCCCAGTATGCCCAGATTCACCAGGTGGACAGGAGAAATCACCGAAAGCTGACCCTTGGACATGCCTGGTTTGGGGCTTTTTTTTTTTTGATTTGTAAAGTACAGGAGCTGTTTCCTTAGCAAGGTACTTTGCAATTATAGGCTGTTTAGTGCCTACTATTAATTTCTCCTTATTAACAAGGAGAGTTGAGTGTTTGTATGAGTTTAAGGCTTCCTAGTGCTTTCCAGCAGGTATTAGAGAAAGTGCTAGTCACAGGGATGCTTAAAGGTAAGATTGAAAAGAATGCACTCTGCAGTGTGCACTACAGAAGTTAGATGTGAAAGTAGGTAACTTGAGTTGACCTATTTAAAAAGTTAAGGTTTAGTGGAGAGTTACTATTTTTAAAACAGCAAGATGGATTGAAAGGGGTGGTCACTTTTGTAATTTGGTACTATGAAATACTGTAGGATGGCCAATAAATTTAAATAATTGAAGGGGTGGGATTTTAAAAATGATGATTTTGTGATTACTCACATAAGCCAGTGAAAGTAGAGAGAAATGAGATATATGGTCAGATTAACATAAGAGGCGGGCAACTGACTCAGAACAGAGAGAGCTGTGGTCTCTTTTGAAGTTTTAATATGCTGTTAAAACAGAATGCAAGCAAAACACAAGGTAAAGAAAACAAACTACAGTATTCAAAATATAGAAAGGCAATACAGTAATACAAAAAATATAAGCAAACTAACCTTTTCTTCACAGCAAAGTGTAGCAGAGTCTGGATGAGCCTTTCTGGTAAAGCTCTGAAATGTTTTAGTTTACTCCTTAAATAGAAAATTTAGCTCCTAGCTCCACCCCCTCTGTTAACAAGTGATTAACCTTAAATGACCTCTTCTGTCTTATGAATGAGTCCTTAATTAATCAGTTCTTATTTCTGCCTGACTCAGAACAGAGAGCTGTGGTCTCCTTTGAAGTTTTAATATGCTGTTAAAACAGAATGCAAGCAAAACACAAGGTAAAGAAAACAAACTACAGTATTCAAAATATAGAAAGGCAATACAGTAATACAAAAAATATAAGCAAACTAACCTTTCCTTCACAGCAAAGTGTAGCAGAGTCTGGATGAGCCTTTCTGGTAAAGCCTTTCTGGTATATACATATACACACACATATATATATATATATTATATATATATATATATATATATATATATATATATATTATATATATATATATATATATATATACACACACACACACACACACACACACACAGACACACAGACACACACACACAGACACACACACACAGACACACACACAGACACACACACAGACACACACACAGACACACACACAGACACACACACACACACACACACACACACACACACCTCCCTCCATTTATGACCGTGAACCTACCTGCCTGGTCAAAAGGGACCTCCTGCTATTAAACCCAACTATCTGATCTGCTCTCTGGGAATAATCCTGTCTAACTCGCCAAGGCCCTCTTACAAAAGGACTCAAGGAAGTACGTGTATTTACAATCCTCAGTGTAATAAACTGCTTTATCGTCTGTTCTGGTTTGTGTACAAAAGGCCCTCTCCAAAGCTAGGCTTCCACCAGCTAGGCCCTGCTCTCCCCTGGAGATTAACCCCTCCACTTCTTTGTTACTAACACTACTTTACCCATTTTTTACCTTTGTACCTTCCCTGCCAATTCTAATTTCTTACTTTGTCCACTAAGTGGCACCCTTTACTCACTTGTCTACTGCTTAATTCTGACGTCTCTTTTCCTTACACTCCCTTTCCAATATCTAACTGATGTTGTACCTACCCCTAAGCACCCTATCTCCCTTTCCCCTCACCTCTATTTCCCTGTAAATAGATTCTTGTAGAATCACTACCCTTTCACTTGCAACTGTCCAAGAGCTTCACTAAACTGTGTGTCTTAATGATTGTCTATTGATTCACATCCTTTACCTGCTCTAACCCGCTCCGTTCTCCCTGCGGGCACACTCCACTCCTCTCCCTAATCCCAATTCCCACCCACACCCAGGGGTCCTACCCTTATACTTCTCTGGCCACTCCCCCTTCTTAGCTCACCTATCACACAGTACCTCACCCTCCTTCCCATCCATAACCTAACCTAGTCTACTAATACACATACTCTTTTTCTCTCTTCTTCATCACTCCTCTTCCTTCCCACAATTTTCGTTTCCATCCTTTTAACTACCTTCATACACATCCCTATGACCATGCCTCCACTACTAAGCTCTAATAATGTAAATCATATACTCTTTTCCTCACTTCTTCCATTCCTTATATTCTTACCTTCTAACATCATATGAACAACTTAGCCTAAAAGATGCACACTCTGTCACCCAATACACTAGCCAACCTTCCCAAATCACATTCCAGCCATTCTCAAACTACATCTCTTCTCCTAGCTACCTTCTACCAAGATTTCACAGAAAACTCCGTATTACCTACAATAACCACCTAGATTAAAAAAAATCTTGCTTCTACTCCAAACCCTCTGACACCAAAATTAGACTACTTCTCTCTCTCATAGCAGGTGACATTCATCCCAACCCTGGCCCAAACAACACTCCAGCTATTAACCCCCTACTCTCTCCAACCTCCTGCTCTACCTTTCCATCCAACCCCCCAAACTC
>NC_056733.1:1172395764-1172400764 GCF_019279795.1 Protopterus annectens | reverse complement strand
TCCAGGCTGAACAAGGAGAAGGTCACGGTGAGCTGCCTGTCGGGTGCTAGGATCCGCCACATAACACAAGTACTCAGGTCACTCCAAGGCAAGTACAAATATGACTCAGTCATTGTCCATGCTGGTGTGAATGATCGGAGACGTACCTCCCTGGACTACATGAAAAGGGACATAGAAGAGCTCTCTGAGCATGTAGCCCAGACCGGTATGACTCTGACCTTGAGTAGCATCTTACCCTCACCAAGAATGATGCCACAATATGAAGACAAGATGATCAATTTCAACAATTGGTTTAAGTACTGGTGTCATTCAAAGGGGATCCAATGCCTGTCAGCCTGGGATGACATGCTCGACATGCCACGATGCTTCGCTAGGGACGGCTTTGCACCTGTCACCCCTGGGCTTTCAGATATTGGCAAAGGCTCTTGCTACCCCCATAGTGCCTTTTTTAGGCAAGGCTCAAAAGACAAATCCACCTCCATAGGTATCACAAGGGATAAGAAACTAAGAGTAATGCTACTCAACGCCAGAAGTCGAAACCTCAAGATGCATGCACTCAAAACCCTCCTTAGCATGGAGAACATCGATATCTGTGCAGTAACAGAAACCTGGTTCAAGGCTCCTGAGAGCACCCCAGCACTACAAGGTTATACCTCATACCATGCTTTTCGGCCCCAAAACTTGGACCGAACCACAAAAGGAGGGGGAGTATCAATATTCGTCAAAGATACCCTCTCCTCCAGGTTGGTGGCACAGCACTAAGCATCAGAGACTATCCATGTGCAACTAACAGTGGGTAAAACTGCCTTCCAGTTTATAGCCTGCTACAGATCACCCTCCCAAACCCAGGAACCCCACTCAGCCTTCCTGAGAACACTGGAAAATATCAAGGTCTCTCCAAATACCATTATATTGGGTGACTTCAACTACCCAAACATAGACTGGGAGCATTAATCTAGCTCCAACACCCTAGCCCTAAGGTTCCTAGAATTTATGAACGAAAATGCTATGGAACAACTTGTTACCACTCCCACAAGAGGGGAAAACATACTGGACCTGATCATCACCAACATGGGGACTTTATGCTCCAGACCAGAAGTGTATCCCTCACTGGTAAGATCAGACCATAAACTAATCTCACTGGATATTCACATCCCGACCCCACCCCCTGCACAGAAAACCACAGTGAAAAACTTCTCTAAAGCAAATTTCACATTCCTCAAAATTGAGGTGGAATCCTTCAAAGCCCCCGGGACTGTGGAAAATACGGCCCAGACCGCAGAATCCATTATAAACACATTCTATGAACACCTTCAGGAATGCATGGATCATGCAATCCCAAATAAAACCAAGACCCAATCCTCCAAAGGCAGATGTCCTGTCTGGTGGACCCCAGCCATAAACAAACTATACAATAGAAGGAGGAAGCTACTACATGATAGAGCAAAATCCCAAAAAGGGAAGGCATCTCTGATCAGTATTAGCAAAAAACTACAGGCACACATAAAATCGTCTAAGGCCAGCTTCGAGAGATAAATTGCACAGGCCACTAAGGATAATCACAAGGCTTTCTTTAGTTATGTTAGTAACCTGGGAGGAAATTCCCAGATATGCTCAGAATTAGTCCAAAATGACAAAAAATACACAGAACCCACAGACATTGCCAACATACTAGCTAACAGGTTCAGCGCAAACTTACCCCCCCTCCCCACCAAAAGGGCAAATATCTATCCCAGCAGAGTGCTGCCCCCCTGACATCTCAGATGCTCAGGTAAGAGCCGCCCTCTTCAAAGCAAAAAACACAGCATCAATGGGACCAGACGGTGTCCCGGGCTGCGTCCTACATGAACTCCAAGAAGAGCTAAACCCAAACATAAAACTACTGTTCAATCTCAGCCTTACTACATGATATGTACCCAAAGAGTGGCGTACAGCAACAGTGGTCCCTCTCCACAAAGGTGGTGCCTCAACGGATCCTGGAAACTATCGCCCCATAAGCCTGACTAGCTTGATCTGCAAAGCTATGGAAAAGATCATCATGGACCTTATAAATAAAGATATTGGGGACCTACAGACACTGGATCCTACCCAGTTCAGCTTTGTTAAGGGCAGATCCTGCCTCTTAAACCTGGTCCATTTCTTTGAAACAGTCACCAAGGCCATTGACAAGGGGAAGGTGGTCCACACAGCCTACCTGGACCTCGCAAAAGCCTTCGATACAATACCCCAATCGTAGGTTTACCCCGGGTATCACTTCTGTGTCACTGTTAGACAGAGGCACAGTATACTAACCTTGAAAAAGGGCATAGAAAAATTAATTTAAAATGGGTGGCAAAAGCCAAACACACTCTGGCTATTCTTATAAATGCCCTAGGGCAGATAGCCGAGTATGAACCTATAATATATGTATAATATATACATATATATATATATATATATATATATATATATATATATATATATATATATATACATACATACATACATACATATATATATATATATATATATATATATATATATATATATATATATATATATATATATATATATTTATATACACATATATGTAGTGGTTTATTTAATGTGTTAAATGATAGTGTAGTGGTTTATCTAAAAACGGAATTAAACACTCTGAGTGTTTCCTGCTCTGCATATGGTCGCAACTGAAGGTCCCAACAAACGACTGCGGCTTAAATCTGGATAGGATTTACATTGCATAAGCATATTAGCGAGCTATGCATAACACATTGTATAAAATAGTAGTCCATTTAGTGGCTGTTATACCTTTTCTTTGCTAGTGTACTCATAGACATACGAGTAGAAGCATACATGGTTTTTCTGCTGTAATTTATGTATTTGCAACTCAGATGGAACAAAGTACTAGCCAAGGGTTTTATATCAAACTAATTGCTGCTCTGAACATTTGTTAATTTTTTTATCACACGCTTGATATCTGTATGTTAATACTGCTGAGAGCCAATGTGTTTCTACATGGATTACTAAAGTACAATTTCTCTCTCAACATTCTCTCCTGTTCTCCAGCTTTCTTACCCTGCATGACCTTCTGTGACAACACCTGGCTGAATGCCTAGACCTAAACTAAATTAAAACAAGCTCTGATGCCTCATCCCCTTTATGGGAATTGAACCAAGCTTCTCCTAGAAGGAACTAAGGAAGTATGTGCAACTGCTGCTAATCCATTGTATTACTATATTTATCTAAAACCTTGCTAGGTGTTTCAGTATGCTCTCTTGCCAGGAAAGCCAGCAGCCAAACCCTTCTAATTTCTGTATCTCCCATACTTGCCCTTTGCTAGCTCCCAGTTTTACACTAGCTCTCTTCTCTCCTCAATACAATCCAGTCCAGGGATTGCCCTGGTGGAGCCACAGGTGCACTTCACCATTTGTCCACTAGATGGTGCCCTCCTTTTTTGACTTCCCACTTCACTTACTTCTTGCATTCTGTTTAAGTTCTAACTTCTCTTTTTTCCCTCTTTTTCAAACAATATATAGTCCACTCTATCCTACTAAACCCCTGTCCCCTGTACTTACCTTATGCAATTAAACACTCCACTGATAGGTTCTCGCTCTTATCCTGCCTTCCTTGGCTCTACCCGTTCCGTTCGCCCTGCAGGCTCACTCCGCTCCCCTACCCTACCCCCAATTCTCAACCGCCCCCAGCACCTCTACATTTATTCCTTCACAACCACACCCACTACCCTATCTGACCAATTACTCTACATTACTCTGGCTACACCCACTCCCATATCCCGCCCATATCAACCATCACTCAACTGATGTAAAATACCCTACCTAGCCAATTAGTCTCCATTACTTTGTCAACACCCACTCCCTAATCCCTCCCCATATCAACCTTCACTCAACTCTTCACTCCTTTACTAATATTAGAATTTTACCTGCCCCTCTGTACATAACACTCTTGCACCTATAAATAACTCAGCAACAACATACCAACTCTTAAAAGCTCTATTTCATCATGCTTTCAAAACCCTCATCCATCTTCATTCTACTACTACTTCTCCTCGACGTATCCTATGTTTATTACCTCACCCAGCCTATTAATACCAACCACTCACAATCCTTCCATGTAACCAACCATCTTACCTCACCTTCTTTATACTCACACACCCCAATATCTCCCCACCTATATCCTATAAAAAATCTACTCTTTCCATACAAACTTATTACCCCTCATAAACTTTCTATCCCCTTAGTAACTAACAAATCCTTCATAATCATAATTAAGCCCAATCTATATTCTAAACAGTCCAATTACCTCTACAACCTAATCATATATCTAATCACCATTCTATCATCAGGAGATATTCATCCTAACCCTGACCCCCACCTCATCCACTATAAACAAATCCATACTACTTACCTCTTTAAACTCACAAAGTATAGCTAACAAAATCCCAAACCTCCATGCCTGGCTTATACATAAACAGACATCCTCTCCATCTCTGAAACTTGGTTAATACCCCACATAAAAGACTCTGAAATAACACCACCCAACTATTCTATCATTAGAAAGGACAGATCCCACAAAAAAGGTGGAGGAGTAGCCCTCCTATACTCATCCTCCTTGTCAGTTACTCCCCACAACAAACCTACTCCCCACTTCAATAATGCTGAATTACTCCTAGCACTACTTCAAATTAACAAACACAAGCACATATATATAGCCTCCCATCTACATCCCCCCTTGGTGACAATATTTCTACACTTGAGAACATCCTCTCATGGCACTCCACCAACACTAGCAATGAACCAATAATCTTAGGAGACATGAATATAAACTGGTCCTCCATTCAGTCTCCCACAAACCCACTCAACATCAACCTATATAATTTTTCACAGCTAATCAACTCCATAACCCACTCCTCAAAACACCTCTCTAGTGGTAGCATTCTAGAATGGATTTTAGTCTCTCATCCACATTATTTCCCTGACAGTGGCATACTTCCCGATCCCCTT
>NC_056733.1:1172325764-1172390764 GCF_019279795.1 Protopterus annectens | reverse complement strand
AATCCCAACAAGTTTTATTTTTTTACAAACAGTTGGTTAGGAGCTAGTATCCTTAGACTGTACATATCTTCTCCCCTCTGCTAAACCACCCTCTGTAAAGGCAGCCTTCTTTTTCTGGCTGGAAATATTTAGCTTATAGATTCCGACAGCCTTTAAACTGCTCTTTACTGATACTGTTTCTGCCATACTCAGCTCTAGTGTTCTTTCCCGCTCCATTTGCCCTACGGGCTCACTCTGCTCCCCTACCCTGCCTCCAATTTCCACCCGCCCCCAGTACTCCTAGCTTTATTCCTATCTTACCCCATCCTCTCAGCCTAATTACCCAATACCAGCTCCCCCTCATTACTCCTCCCACTTATAGCCATCCTTCTTAAACTCTAATCTGTACTCCACCCAATAATTATAGCCCCCTCCTCTTTCCTTAAATCTCTAGAATATCTCCATCACTTTTTAAGCTCTTTCTTCTTCATAGCCTTCTCTATTTTCCTAATCACTCATACCACTCCCTTTGCTCCAACATGCTCTCCTCAAGTTATCACACTCTCCAGTCCCTCAGCCTCTTCTTTTTGTTCCTACTTCCCTTATACCATGCTACCTCATATTCCACCTACAAAGACAACTGCCATACAAACCCACCTTCCCCCTCACTCTTACTCTCATTTCCACTCTATCTCCTCTTCTCTCATTCAGCCCAACCCTCTGCACCTATTCTACCCTAAACTCTTCTCCTCTAAAGTCAAGATATTGTCACCTGCTCCAATCTCCAATCTACCAAAATTCATGCCTGGCAGATCAATATGGCTAAAGGATATCTCCTTCAACAACCTAGTCCAAGCTGGTGATATCCATCATAACCCTGGTCCTACATCCTTTATTAACAACACTCCTCTTTTACCCTCTTCCTCCTATCTCAACACCCTAAAGATTTTTACAATTATTGCACAAAATCTAAACAAAGTACACAAATTTCAAGCTTGGTTAAGCCATAATCAGCCAGATATCTTAGCCATCTTTGAAACCTGGCTCAAGCCCTTTATCTCTGACTCTGAGATTCTGCCCACAGGATTTCATTGTCTCAGAAATGACCGACTAAAAAAGGTAGAGGCACTGCCCTAGTCTGCTCCAACCTTCTTAACTTAATTCCCCTCCAAATTCCAATTCCTCACTTCCAGAACACTGAACTGCTAAAATTCTAATAAACATAAAAATATCTGCATCATTGCTTTATATATCTCACCTGGTAACAATATCCCTACACTCAAAAATATTCTCCTATGGGCCTCTACTGAAATTAACTAACTATGAAACTTGTATCCTTGGTGATGTAAATATTGACTGGAAGAAAATCAATTGCCCCTCTCTCTCCCTATCCATTAACCTCTAATTTCACTCAAATAATCCTCTCCATCACTCGACCCAACAAAATAAACCCTCCTGGATCCACTATAGTCTCAGATCCAAATAAAATAACCCATTCTGGCACAATTCCTGATACCTTTAGCGACCACCTCCCAGCCTTCATGCATCTCTCAACTAGTTCCTCCCCACACCAGCATCAGTATATTCAAGCTTGTAACCTCAGTAGCTTCAACCCAACTACTTTGTCAAATACTTTCAAACAAATGAACTGGCACATTCTAAACATCCTGCTTCAGGACAAGGCTATAGAATACTTCAAACTTCAACTCTGTCTTCCTTGATACTTTAAACTCACTAGCCCCACTATGAAATGAAAGGATAAAAAGAAACTGCTCCTTGGCTATTCAAAGAGACAAAACAGATTATGCATCACAGAGACAAACTATGGAAGCTTTACCAAAACAATAAACTGGACAATACCTTGCTCCAATATAAACAGCTCTGCAACCGTGCAAAACTACTAATCACCAAAGACAAAAAAATCCCTACTATATCAAACTTCAGTCCAATAATAATATAAACCCCCAAAAATTCTGGAACTCAGTAAACTCACTCCTCAATCCAGGCTCCAAGAAAAATCCCTGTCCTGACCCAAGTAAATCTGATCTTGAACTAGGCTCTGAATTTATTTATTATTATTTATTTACATTTGTTGACCGGGAGAGTCCGACTGGACACAGATCCATTTTCAGCGGAGGCCCGGGGAGAAAAGCTCCACATTATTATTTGCATTATACAGTTAAAAAAAACATAGCATTTAAATATAGACATTAGTCCAGTTAAGGACGCAAGACAAGAAGAAAACAGATGTAAAACAGCTGTAGAGCTTAGTACAATTTTAAAATATGGTGACATGTACTAAACATGGTTAAAATGTAGTTGAGATTCATCAGTGAACAATTGATACAAACTGTTTTTGAGTTACATAACAACCATTAGCAGTTGTTGCTACAAGAAGTTAGTATTATGTGGTAGGTAGCTGGGAACATGAGTAGCCAAGCTTGCTAAGAGTAGGTTGTTGATAGGGGGCTGAATGTGGTAGTGGGTGGGGAGAGTGAATTGTATTAGAGGGGGGGGTTGCAAGGGCATATCTGGCAAGTTTTGAAGTGTGATTTTTAGTAAGGATTTAAAGTGGGTGCAAGAAGTTACAGAGGTAATTGAGGATGGGAGGGAGTTCCAGAGTCTGGCTATAGTGCAGGAGAATAATGCTTCTCCAGCAGAGTTAATGGCTCTTGTGACCTGTGGGAGGTTTTTGTGGCTGGATCTTAGTGGTCTTGTGGTTATGTAGGGTTGGAGTAAATTCTGGAGGGGATGGAACTTTTAGTGGTTGGTTTATTAGTTTGTGGGCGAGTGTGAGTTGGTACCATTGAAGGAGGTGGGGGAGCTCTAGCCAGCGCAGTTCTGCTAGTGAGAGACAGTGGTGAGTACGATAGGAAGCCCCTGTGATGAATTTGGCGATTTTGTTGTAGCAGGTTTCGAGCTTATTTAGATTCCATTGTCTAAGGTTAGTAAATATTGGGGAGGCATAGCGTAGGGTAGAGATAAGATGAGAATTTGCTACCAAAATTTTAGCTGCTTTGCTAAGTAGTTGCTAATTTCTATACAATGCTCCTAGTTTTATGTGCACTTTTTTAATGGTCATGGAAATGTGAACGTCAAAGTTCAGTTTATTGTCTATTTCTACTCCTAGTAATTTGGTGTGTTCTGTAGGATGGATGGTGGTGTTGTCTTTTGCTGTGATGATAAAGTGAGAGCTGTCTAGGGTAAGTTTGGTGGGTTGGAAGATTAGTAATTTTGTTTTGTTTGGGTTGAGTATTAGTTGGGCATCGGATAACCAAGTTTCAATAGAACAAAATGCTTCCTGTGTGACTTTTTGCAGTTCTGGTAGGGAGTGGGCTGTGCAGATGATGGTTGAGTCATCTGCGTATTGTATGAGTGTGCCATGTGTTGTGGTGGAGGCTAGATTATTGGTGAAAATAGAGAAGGGTAGGGGTCCCAGGATGGACCCTTGGGGAACTCCTATGGAGACTGGTAGTTGGGGGGATAGGTTGTCCTGCCAAACAACTGCTTGTTGGCGGTCAAATAGGTAATTCTGAAACCAGTTGATGACATGAGTTGTTTGTGTGGGACCATATTGAAAGTTTTAGAGATGTCTAGGAAGGTAGCTGAGGAGAGATAACCTGCATTTTTATTTTGTAGGATAGTGTTAGAGAAAGAATAAGGCAGTGGTGGTGCTATGGTTAGGTCGGAAACCGTGTTGTGTGTTGGAGAGGAAGTTGTTAGCAAGGAGATGATCTGAGACGAGAATGAATGCATCTCTAGTATTTTGTAGAGTGGCGAGAGAATAGCTACAGGGCGGTAATTGGTTAGATCTGTGGAGGGGCCTCCTTTGTGTAGGGGAATTATGTGTGAGACTTTCCATAGTGTAGGAACATAAAACTTTCTGACAGAGATCTGTTAATCAAGAGTGATACGGGGTAGGCTAGAGCACCAGCTGCAAGTTGAATGTATTCACCTGGGAGGTTGTTTGCTGCTAATCTCGTGGTTTTAAGTTTAGTTAGTAGTTGTTTTATTTTGGGGGTAGGAACAGGAGAGAAAGAGAAGCTAGTTGGGAGATTGTTAGATCTAGCTGATGGTGTGGGTTTATGGAGGGGGTTGTGTTGTCTAGCTAGTGATAGTATGGTTTGTGTGAAGTGATTGTTGAAAGAGGTAGCAATATTTTCAGAGGAGTTAGTTAAGTTAGGAGTGGGTGTACTTACTTTACCTGGGTGGAGGATGGAGTTTGAGGACCAGAATTGTTTGGGGTTATATTGGGAGGAGGTAAGGGCAGACAGGTAGTATTGGATTTTGTCCTGTTTTATAAGCTTTTTGGTTCTGTTGCGTAGTTCTAGGAATTTTTGCCAAGTAGAGGGGGGTTTTGGTTTTGCGCCAGTTGTCCCATGCTTTATCCCTGTTTTTCATTTCAGACTTCATGTTTTTTTGTAGCCATGGGAATTGTTGGGCTCTAGTTTGGGAATGTCTTATGGGGGTGTGGTAATTAAGGATGCTTAGGAATGTTTTATTAAAGTAGTCAACTGTGTCATCTAGTTTGAGGTATTTTAGAGGTTGCCAGTTACAGTCTTTTAGGGATGAGCTGAATGAGAGAGGGTTGAAGTTAGTTTTTTTGCGTATTTGATGGTAGATGATGGGTTTTGCTTTATAAAGGTGTTTTCTTAGTAAGAAGGTTGGGGAGTGATCACTGAGGCTGTCAGATAAGCAGCCTGCTGTATATGACTGGGGGCTCTTATTGATTAATATCCAATCAAGGGTAGTGTGTTTGTTGGAGTTATTTATCCTAGTAGGTGACTGGACTAGTTGGGTTAAGCCATGAAGATTTACATGATGGGTTGGGTGGTTGCTACAGCAGGATTGCCAGTCAGTGTTAAAGTCTCCTAGAATTAAAGTTTCTTGGGGTAGGTGGTGGGTTGTCCAGCTGAGGAGGTTTTCAAGTGAAGGAATGTTGTGGCCAGGTGAGGAGTAGCAACCTACTATGTTTAGGGTTTTATTTTGGTTTATTTTAAGGTTGGCATATATTATTTCTTCCTTACCTATTTGGGGAGCTGCTAACTTTAAGATCTGGATGTCTAGATGCTGCTTAAATATTATAGCTATACCACCTCCTTTTTTGTTTAGTCTGTCTACTCTTAGTATATTGTAACCAGCAGGGAGGATTTGCTCATTAGTAATGTGTGGTTTTAACCATGTTTCTGTAAGGATCACTACATCAGCGGAGTAGAAGTCTATGGTGGCATGGAATTCAAGCACCTTGTTGCATATACTTCTAATATTTAGGTTTATCAGAAGGAGGTCGGTTGGCTTTCTATTGGCTGTGATTTGGGAGATGTGGTTTATAGTCTGATTATGAGGGGAGGGGTTGGAGATAGAGGGACCGGGATTAGGATGGATGTCTCCACTGAGTGCTAGGTTGGATATGGATGAGAATATTAGTTTTATCAATTTCTGTATATGCTTGCTTATAAGGGAAATTTTTTGATTGCGTTCTGTGGGCAATAGGTATGGTGGTAGGGTTATGTTAGGTTGAGGGGTTGTTTTTAGTTTAGGTACTGTGGTCTGTAGTCTATATAGAGGGTGTATTGAGAAGGTTGTTGACCTGATGAGAGAGCAGTAGAGTAACTTTTCATAGACACTCTTTCTACCATCACCAAGGCATTTCCCAATAATAACCCAACTGCTCTACACTCTCCCCCTTCTAACTCACCTCATCTGTTTGAACTCAAAGCCATCTCCAATAACTTTATAAAAAAAACTTTTGTCCAAACTTAAACCTTGCTCTAACGATCCCAACAATATTCCCTCTTCCTTCCTTAAATGTACTGCTGATGGCATTGCACTCCCAATCAGCATCATTATCAACTGATCCATAAAAGAATCATACGTTCCCAAACTCTGGCGCTCAGCTTATATTATTTCTCTTCATAAAGGAGGCAAAAATACCAACATCTCAAACTTTTGCCCCATTGCTTTGCTCTCACCAATCTCCAAAATCCTAGAAAAATGCATCCACCTCTAACTTATGCCTTTCCTGATCCAAAACTATCTTCTCACTCCTACCCAGCATGGCTTCCATCCAGGCCATAGCACAATAACCGCTCTACTGTCTTTCCTAGAAACTGTCAATCAAACCCGAGATTCAGGTCACTTAGTTTCTACTGTTTTACTCTGTCTAAAGCTTTTGATACTGTTTCCCACAAGCACCTTCTCTGTCATCTCTCAACCTTAATCTCTCGCATAATGCTTTATCCTGGTTCTCCAGCTATCAGACGGATCACAGGCAGTCAAATGGAAGAACTCCATCTCTTCCTTCCTACCCCAACTGGCGTACCACAGGGATCCATCCTTGGGCCAATGCTTTTTAACATCTTCATCAATAACTTTCACACTGCTATTCCTGAAGCTAAAATCATTCAATACGCAGACGATTCAACCTTATTCTGCTCTGCCTCAAACCTCTGAATTGCTAACTAAAATCCAAACTGCCTTCTCAACAACTGAAAACTGGATGCACCAAAACCACCTCTTTCTCAATGCAAATAAATCAAAGATTCTACTATTCCCTCCCACAAAGACCCTCTCCTATGATAAAAACAACTTCAAAGGCTATAGTCAAACGAACTCAACTATAGAAGTAGTCCCCTCTGACAAACTACTTGGCATTACTGTAGATGAACACCAAGTTTGATATTCATATTCAACAAAATATTAAGAAAACCCACCAAAAGCTAAATATGCTGTATAGGAATAATCGCTTTCTCTCCAACCAGGCACAAACTCTGGCCTCAACTTATCTTCTTCCTTCCTTATTATATGAAGGCCCTCTCCTAACCAACCTGTTCTCCTCTGTCACCTCTAAACTAGAAAACTGCTTCAACAAAATCTCTAAATTTGCCTCAATCTAAAAATACCACCCATCACTGCCTAACCGTCCAATCCCTGAATTGGCTTGAACTCCCAAACTACCTAGACTATCTCCAACTCACTACTGCACATAGATTCATATTTCACCAAACAAAATGTTCCGCTCTAACATCATTCCTCCTTATACACCCAACACAGCTCCCAGATCTGAAAATCAGAACTTAATTACTATCCATAAACCTAAATGTCCTGCTGACCAACTTCTCCTATCTTTCTTACTAGGCAAAAAATGGAATTCCCTTCCCTCCACACTAAGAACCATACCAAACTCAGAATACTTCAAAACCCAACTATTCAAACACCTGTCTACTTAATGTAAATGTACCTGCCTTCACCCAACCTAATCCAAGGGGGTTCTCACTCTGGTTCCCAAGCTCTACAACTCTCATAGTTATCTTCCTATGAGCCTATCTAAGCTCTCAAAAATTCTACAGCTTCTCGCTAAGCTCTCACCTCCTACAGCTACCTTTACACAGTCCAACCTTGTAAATATTGTAAATAGTATTCTATTGTTGATGTGTGTATGTAAAGCGTATTTACATTTTCTTAAAAGGTTTGTATGTAAACTGTTTCCACACCTAACCCATACCATTTTTCCTCAAATTAAACTGTGTGATCCCTACCTTCAAGCTTAATGAAGTTGTTAACTATGCATGATACTGAAAGCATTTATGAGTAACTATTCTACATAAGATCTTTAGATACAAATGATAGTTAATATTAAATTGTATAATGCATCTTGGAGCTTTTCTCCCCGGGCCTCCACTGAAAATGGGTCAGTTCTGCCCAGTGGACTTCCCCAGTAATCAAATTGCAAATAAATAAATAAATAAATTATATATATATATATATATATATATATATATATATATATATATATATATATATATATATATATACACATACATACATACATACACACACACATTATATATATGTATATATATATATATATATATATCTATATGTATATATATAATATATATGGATTCACTTCATAATCCCTAAATACTGAAACATCAAATTTCACTGTCTCGAAACTATGAAACCGAATCCACAAAATACCAAAACAACAGGACTCCGAGCCTAAAACCGCAAAATTCAAAACACCGAACAAACCGCATACACTACACCATACATATACCACAACACCCACTTCATAACACTACACAATACATACACCACACAACACCCACTTCACAACATAAACAAACTACACACATACACAACTCATACACACATAAGCAGGGGGACAAGCCCCCCCATCCCCCCACTTATATATATTAACTCAGAGATTGCACAAACAGGAAACAAAAGCAAACACACACGCACATTCTCCAGTCCCTTGCACACACAAACATATCAGCACACTCGAACACACTTTAACCCCCACTGAAATCACTTACAAAACTCACTTACCTGACAAAACACCTGGATCCACACACGGCACTGCGCACATAAACACACAATCCTGGATATCATGTAGCGTAAGGCCATAACTGTGAATTTGAGATATTCTAATTCGCGATTATGAACTTTCGCTATTTTAAGCATTCAGGTTTATAGTCTTGAGATACTGAAATTCGGCATTTCAGTATTTCAAGATTATAAATGGCTCCTAATACACACACAAACACATGTAAATATGACCTACCCACCTTCCCAACTCCCTCCCCTGCACTCAAAGTACATCCAAGGGTATATCTTCTCATAGGAACAAGCCACACTTTAGCAAACACCTCCAGCCCCCCCAGGATAGGCACACCCATCCCTTACTCTCAGTCACCTCAGCTGCTAATTGACCCCAGATCACCTGGGTTGTAATCAGGGTTTTATCCTTCTATGCCTCCAAAGTGGCTAACTTTAGGAATTTCTTTAAGGCAAACCTTTTGCAAATAGCTGATGACCTATTGCTCTTCAACATCTATATCCTCTTGAGGACCCTGTGGTTATCACTACTGCATCGCCAGAGACCCTCTTTACTCATTGCAATGTCTGAAATGAGACTTTGGTACAATCCACCACAAACAATGCCAAATTTAGGAATGAACCCATCTGGTGAACTCCTGATGTAAACAAACTATACAAGAAAAAAACAAAAAAAAAAACTCCTCTCCCTTGGAAGCAAATTGAAAACTTTTTATTCCATACTGACCTCAAAAAAAGTAAAGAAAAAAATTAGAAATCAAATTCACAGATGCTAAGTATGAAAGGGAAACAAATTCTACTAGCAAATCCAACCAGAAGTCCTTTTCATCTACACTAGGAAACCTAGGAAAACACAATTGCATTGCACTAAGCTGATATATAACAATATTACCCACTCAAAACTTGAACACATAGCAAACATATCAGCAAAGTTAGAAATTCCCCATTCTATCATACCAGCTTTTCCTTTGATATAAAATGTATCCTTCCCACAGATCCATTCCAAACAAGTTTGAAAGAATCTTTGTTTTTGAAAACACTGGATGCATTAAACACTGGATGCATTGGACCAAGCAATGTGCCACAGAGTTTCCTTCTCAGTATGAAATACAGTCAGTCATCACCAGTCAGAATCTGTTCATCTTTTGCTCCTGTGATAGCCTCATAACAGGCATGGAGAATATCATCTCTTCTGAAGGATGCCCCCCCACACACACACACATATTGATTGTGGCAGTTACAGAGCAATACCCCTACCAGTCTTATCTGCAAGACAATAAAACACATCATTATAGACCTCATTAGCAAAATATTTTCAGCTTGCAATCCCTCAACCTAAGCCAGTTTGGGTTTGTGAAGGGTAGATATTTCCTAAATCAAGCAAATTTCTTTGATGAAGCCACAAAAAAATTTAGATGGAGGCAAAACAGTATACTATAACATAGCATCCTAATTCCTGTCCTACACAGGCATTCTAGACATACTAATTAAACTTAAATGCAAATTCTAGTCTTGGCAAAGGGGATTAAGGCTGTGAGCTTTTAATAAGCTACTTCCTGTGGTACAGGGTTTGATTCCTTCAGTGTTCATTTGTTGACCATGTTACCTGGTGCAAGTCACTTAACCAGCCAGTGCTTTGGGGCAATTATGAATTTGGCCAGGTTCATTAATGGTCTCTTGGACTACATGCCTAGTGGCAACTCATGTGAATAGCAAACTGTCTGACATTAAGTAAAACCACTCATTTGTATAGACAACCAAAGTTATTACTAGAGTTTAAAGAATTCACAGAGGAGAACTGTGTAAAGTGAGCCAGTCTCTCCCTTTATACTGAAAAAGATTCTAACAAGCAGGTTCCCTTAGGCTTCTCTGCTGAGCTACTCTTGTTTTGTATCTATCTGCCCCTTTCTCTGATGGCAAACTGATGACATGGGTCTCTGTCTAACAAAGCTTGCAGATGTCAGACATGAAACTGTCAAGTCTTCTAAGGACTCCTGGATTTCATACAAGCACACAGTAGCTGTAAGGACAATGGGCTAAGGCTAAATGCAAAAGTGATTAGTCTTGTGCCATTGGTAAATATATGCATCCTACCACTTATAAAATACCCTCTAAAAATTGATAACCCAATTAGGGACCTTGACAGTTTCATGGACAATGAACTTTTCTATAATGGCAATGTCAATATATTCATTAGAAAATTCCCCTAGCTAGCCCAGCTGATTGCCAAGGGCATATCGTCCTCAGTAAGAAAATCAAGGACCTGAGCACTATCCCCTACACACAAAGTTTTAAAACTATATTTCTGTTTCTATTCTGGTCTTCTACATACTCTTGTGGGTATGACCTTTACCTAGAATACAAGGCCTCAGGTGAATGGCTATTGTAATCATCTACACATCCATAAACATATAATACCACAACTGCCCTTACTAGAGACTTAGACTTCCACTGCAACATAGAAAGAACCTGCTGATGGATAGATACCTCTTTCAAAGAATTCTCCTCCTCTTGAATCAGTTCAGTCTCAGTATTTTTCAATGCAGCTCTCTACCCCTTTTCCAGACAGACCCTAAATGAAAGGATGGGAAAATTGAAAATGCACCTCAAGCTGCCTTTTTCAGCCTTTATGTAAAGGGACAAAACATTGAGGGTACAGCTGTGGCTAGACCTCACATGCTCTATCAGCTTACCTGTCTAGGATAACCTGTAAAAAGTGTTAATAATGTAACTATGCAGCGATTGCTCCATAAGTCTGATTTTTTATTTACTGGTTTATTCCTTTTGCCAGGAATTCATCTCATTTATGTAGATTTTGCAGTGGGGCACCCTTCAAGGCAGGTCAGGTAGCATTCTGGAGCAGAATCACTATGGCATAGAGCAGAATGGGTTGCTTGGCACAAGATAAAGAAACAGCGAGAGCAGACTGAATGTGTGAACAATGTGGTTACTGGTGCATAGTCAGCTAAAACATGAATCCATGTGGAGTCACAGGGTCTTCCTAGAGGCATAAAGTACCACTATCTGCTACATGCAGTTGAAGCAATGCTTATACCTGAACAGGAGCAAAGTACTATTCTGTGATTGCTGATAATCCTTAATTATGACACAGTAAACATGATAAGGAAAGCTGTAAGGTCTGTGCTTTCCATTTATACACTAGAAGATAGAGTTCTGTGGCACCAGTGCCTAAAATGGTTGACTGCTGCTACAGAAATTATGAGAGAGTTTGAAGATTTTGCTAATGGTATGGAGTAATGTCTGAGTGATCAATGGGTTTTGACAATATCCATGGATGGATCTTAAACATGAAACATGCTTTTGTGACCCCCATAGCAACACCATTTAACCTTAGCCTCCATACAGATTTTATACCAAGTAAATGCAAAAGAGCTACAGAGGTAGATCAGCTGTGGATGGGAAGGTCATTTTTAACTTATAGATGGAAAATGACTTTGGAATAAGGGAGAACTTCCCCTAATCAGGAATCTGAGCATATAGCAATGTCCTTTGAGTGTCATGCCTTCCTACTGTGAATGTCAGAGTAGGACATCTCTTTGCAGTCCACAGCTAGGGCAACAAACATAGCAGCATCAGACACCATTCATGTTCTACTAAAGGGTTCTCATCAGTGATGAGAAATATTATCCCCTCCCCACTGATGAAGAAGGCTGCTGTTCATTGCTCAGCCCTCCCCTCACCTGACTCTTCCATTGAATGTCCTGACTACTCATACCAGGGTCTTCCAGGTCACAACCAGAGCTCCACCCATCTACACTATGGAAACTGTGAATCATCCTGGAATGATTATTACTTTAGTTTTGCTGTTTATCTACATTCTTCCATTATATAGTATTACTAGACTGATGCAAGCTGATTTTGTTATGCAAAAGATACTCTAGTGTAGATGGCATTTCTTGTCTCTATGCAGCATCTGCCATAGTATAGCAAACGACTGAATGGATGAGGTAAAGCTAAATCCATTTAAGTCTGATATATTCGTAGTAGAAAAGTATAATTTTGTAGGACATTTTTTATATTCACAGATCAGGTTTGTAGTTTGCATACTAGTTGTGACCTGGAAATGATCTAAGAAATCTAGTTTCATATCTTGACAACTCTATATTACAAGATCTGCATAATTCTACCAATTTAAAATCTTTAGCTTTCCAAATGATTTCCCAGCACTGCACCACACTTTAAGCTCATGATTATGGCATAGCTTCTATGTTTTCTAGGACCTGCCTGCTGATTTGATGGAGAACATCAGCTTAACTTATGGCATTTGTATAGAAATGAGTTGTGTAATGATAATTTGCAAGTTTCACTGGCTGAAATTTCTGTGGAGAATCATGTTCATATTTTTCAGTTATCATCATGCCAGAAATGGGAAAAATAATTGAATATGCCCTAGCCAGCCTTCATTTGGAGTGAACAGTTGACACTGGTTTGCTCAACCTGGGAGAGGCAGGGTCATGGTGATGTATCGCTGCATAGGTTTATAGGCTTCTAATAGGCTAATAAGCACTTGGGTCTTTACAAGCCTAGCCCTGTGACCCAACCTAGCTTTGTCCCAGAGTTCCTCGGTGAGATATGTTAGAGAGGAGGTAGGTAAGGTTTGTGTGTGGGGGTATGTTAGTTGGTGATTAATTTACTTACTGTTGACCTCTGCTCATCAGAGACATGGGAACTAGACTAGGGGTGAATTTGTAATTTCCCATCAAGTGGTCAAGGTTTCATTCGAATATGGTCAAGGGTGAACTCTGCTTCATGCAGATGAGGAGCTTATTCCATAGCATAGGGATCATTTGAGACATATAGGAGTCTCTCCAGCATGTTATATTTATGTCGCAGGTAAAGTTCAGGTCCTTGGATCTAATGTTTCCGGCACTATTTGTTTTGCCATTGTGCAAGATCTCCATCACAGCTGGATCTGAGTATACCTTATATGCAAGTCATAGATCACCTCTCAGTAACCTGTAGGGACTCAGTACAGAGATAGAGCCTTAATATGATCTGTGTAGGACAGTATATTCATACCCTGGATACTCCTGGTGAGGAACTCTTCAGTGTGTTCCAAGTTTTGCAAGTGTATGGTTAGGTAGATTCCAAAGGTGACATTTTACTCAATGACTGGACTGATAAGAGCTGAGTGGTAATATAACATCCTTGGACCTAGATGCCATACATTTGCTTATGAGTTGGGTGACATAGATTTTCTTACTATCTTGGCTACATGTTGGTCAAAGGCCAGATTGCTGTGTATATATTTTCCTAGATTCCTAACTATTGGGTCAACTCATAGGAGGTCAGTGGCATAATTAGCCTGGGTGGAGAATTTCCCAAAGGGCACTATAGTGCATTTCTTTGCTTTGAATTTTAATCCATGGCTTTAGTACCAGTCATTTGTGTTAGACCTTGTAGTTTTTTCATGTCATTGGGGAAATCTATGATAGCTCCAAATTTAGTCAGAGGCCTTTGACATTAGCCTTGACTTCCAAGATGTTGATGCCAAACAGAACAGCCACAACATTGAGCCCTGGGGTACTCCTCTAATGACCAGTCTCCTGGTAAAAGCAGTCTCACCAGCCCCATCTGTGAGACATCCAGCACTCCAGAGTGTTATGTAGGAATTTACACCTAGTTCTGAGAGTTTGTCAGCAATACCTGAGTGGAGTATTGCTTATTTTTATAATCTGCAGTTAGTTTGCCAGGATGGTCCATTGGGCCAAGAAGAACCCATTTTCAATGGAGTCCTCTGGGAGAAAAGCTCCACAATAGCAAAAGTTATAAACAAGTAATTATATAACAGTAAATGCAGAAGTACAACTAAAATCATAGTATTTACAGATACAATATGAAGCAAACAATCAAGGTTAAGAAAAATAAGAATTGTTGTAAATTCTTGCTAGTACTTTATGAGGAAAAGAATAGGATTTTGGAGTACCTGAGATGTCTGAGGTATAGAGAAGAGAAGAAGTTATGTGGGATGGGTGGAGGAGCATTCCCAGAGAGATGTTAGGTGCGAGTAAAGTGAGGTTTTGAAGGAAGAGTGACTAGAGATGGTACAGATGGATGGTGGTAGGGAGTTCCACTGATGTGCAAGGGCAAAGCATTGGAGATTTTTGCCATGGGGGCGGGTGGGTTTATGCAATTCTATCAAGTTTTGATTGCTGGATCTTAAGGATCTTTCTGGAAAGTGCATTTTAAGGGATGAGGATAGGGAGGGACTAAAAATGAGTTTGTGAACATGAGTGAGTTGAATGTAGGTGTGACATTTGGGTTGCTCTAACCAATTTAGTTTGTGAAGGGTGACACAGTGATGGGTAGTGTGGATTGTATGCTAGGAGTGGGGCATCATATAGGAGAGAAGGGATGAGGAATGTGGTAGAGTGTGTGAACTTAGTTGAGGGATTAAGGTAATGACAATGGCGGTAGAGCATACAAAGTTTCTGGTGTTTTTTTATGTTTATTTGCATGTGGGAGGTGAATTTAACCTGATCATCAGTGAGGACACCTAATAGTTTGGCCTCAGGTAAGACTTCAAGAGCTGTATTGTTGCAGCTGGTGATGCAGAATGTGTTTTTATTTATAGTGGTCATTATAGAAGGGGTAAATAATGAAAATGTTGCTGCTAGCAAAGAACGTTATGTTTCATTGTTGCATCTACAAATAAAGTGCCTGTTGAATAAATTGCCTATGTTACATTAAAAACAATTAGCTGGTAATATTGCAACAGGGAATGGACAGCAAGCTGATAAGAGGTTCATAGTTACTAGGTATCTCATCCAAAGAAAGACATTTTCAGGACTGCAGCATTCACCCTCGTTTAAGTACAACCCCAGTACAGTATTAGCTATCCATCTCTATGTATTGTGGGAGTAGAACCCACAGCCTACTGCATTAAAAGTAAGCATACTACCTGTTGGGCTACTAACAATAGTGACATAATTTGCTAAACAGTTGTATGTTGCAAACAGACTTGGCATAAGCAGCACTAAACTTTTATTCCCCTGAAGCCCTCAGCTTCTTGTAAAATGCACTTGATGCTCAGCTATATCTCTCAACTTTGCAGCACAAGAAATCTGGGAAAAGCCAAAATTTATCGGGGGGGGGGGGGGGCAAAGGCTCAAAACCAGGGACACATTTTAAACATTGCTTGTATAATCTTAGAAAGTTGCTAGAATAAAA
Organism: Protopterus annectens; assembly: GCF_019279795.1. Lineage (NCBI taxonomy): Eukaryota > Metazoa > Chordata > Ceratodontiformes > Protopteridae > Protopterus > Protopterus annectens. The sequence continues at coordinate 1,172,375,251 of NC_056733.1, read as the reverse complement.
TGTTTTGTGTTACCATGCATTTCCTGAAAGAGAGGAAGACTGAAACTTAAATGGCTGTCATTATTTAGTGAATTCAGTCCTCACTGAGTTTCTAGAAAACCACAAATTTTAAGAGGAACAGACCAAAAGTAGGAGCCAAAAATTCCAGATATTCTGTAAAAATCTGGACAGTTGAGAGCTATGGACTTAACTTCTTGAATCACAAGTGGTGGTAGGGGTAGAGAATTACAGGATTTTAGTCTGAGTAGAACTGACCACCAGGTATCCCTAACTGGGGCATGTTACACAGAGACAGAGACAGACACACACACACACAAAGAGACAGAGACAGACACACACACAAAGAGACAGAGACAGACACACACACAAAGAGACAGAGACAGACACACACACAAAGAGACAGAGACAGACACACACACAAAGAGACAGAGACAGACACACAGACACACACACACACACAAAGAGACAGACACACACACAAAGAGACAGAGACACACACACAAAGAGACAGAGACACACACACAGACACATACAGACACACAGACACATACAGACACACAGACACATACAGACACACACAAGCAAAGCAGTGAACATTAATGGAAGGGATCGACACAAGTAAAGCAGTGAATAACACTTACTATATTCAGCAATGAAGAGTTCTGTGAATGTTAAGGGAATGTACACACACACACGTAAGTAAAGCAAAGCAATGAATAACACTTACTATATTCAGCAATGAACGTTAAAGGAAGGGATCAATGTTTGTTTAAAATTGTGCACAGAAAGGAAGAACAGGACATCTGAGACATGATGGGAGTTTTTAAAGAGCACCAGTAAATGTGACAGTCAGTCCCTCGGCAAGTGAAGTATTAAAGTGGACTGCCCCTCTCACTCCCCCAGCTACGTCACTGAGGTTAAGACCACCTTGTGATTGTCCCTAGCCTGCGAAGATATCCTGACCTTGTAATTGGCCTTGTTAGACTTTATTAGACCTCTTAGTTTCTTCTTTTGTTGAATCAGAGACCTCTTGTTTCTATGAGAATTCCTCTTTCTGATTTTGGCCATTTTTTTTTTTTTTTTTTTTTGTTATATTCCCTGTTAAGGTAAAGATTGCACCAGTGAGGTAACACATGTGGGCCTACCTCTAGTACTATAGCAGTCTTAATGCAGCCATTTATGTTTTTATACAGGGTTTCTGTAAATAATTCTGCATAGGTAGCTGTGTTCTTGGGGTTTGGGAGGAGCCATGAATTTTGACAAACTGTTTCTTAATAGGATGTAGTTTGCTTTAGAATAGTTCCTATCTGTTGTGTGTTTAATTGACTAAATCTACCTGACAGGACAGGGAAATGACAGCTTGCTCCAATCAGTATATATTGAGCTAATAGGCTGTACATCACATTGTTGACATGCTGTGTGTGCATAAAAGCACAAATCCATGCTCGAATGTATCATAGGCCCCTGCCACTGCAACAGTGCTGGTGCTGCCAAAGAGGAATGGAGTTAGGAAGAGACATCCAGCCTATATAAATATTATCACCCACAACCAGCGCTTAGCCCTTACCACTGACTCAAAAGCTGAAGTCTTCTCCAAGGTATACACCAAGCTGGAACAGAGTAACACTCTGGGATGATCTGTGGTGCTTTAATTATTTGGAGGACTGGAATGAATGGGTAAATTTCTATTGGAGAGGGACCCATAGTCAGCAGACTAAGGCACAAAAAAAGGAATAATTTATCTTTTGACAAACTACACCTTGCCCACTTGTTAAAGAAGTACTTCTGACAATTTTTTTTATCTTAAACCTCTTCTTAAGCGATCTAATTTACTAATGAGGGTTTACTAGGGTAGTCAGAATCCAGCTTCTGTTTATAGCTTATTCCATTTTCCTGGTTTCAATGCTTAGACATTAAAAGCTTGGGTTAAAGCATGCCAAATGAGTCATCACATCAGTACTGTCTTGCAGACTTGTTTGGAGAGGCATTAGAGTGAGGCAACATTATGTTTATTTTAATAACATATCATCTAACTTAGTTTCTGCTTGTATATATTATGCCGTTTGACTAGGAAAGTAGTTTAACACAACACATTTCACGTTTTCTCTAAAATGTGAATCACTGAGCTTGAAGATGGCTGTAGACATCCCTAACTTCACGCTGTAGCCTAGAACCATCAGCACAGAAATAATGTCATTATCAATTCATAATTTGCTTACTGCTCCTTTAAGAACGGATTCCTTAAGAGATAAACTGCTACATTTCCATGTGGTTTACAATCATTGCATTTATTTGATAACACTGACTATGCGAAAAGACATCTTGTCTCATGTCATTTAGTAGGACAACCGCATCTGAAAACTGCCAGATTCAAACACTGGAATAAAGGACAGTACTCACTGCCAGTTCATGTTCTTAATCTTCTGTGGTGTACTGCCTGTCAGGTACATCCACCATGCCTTAATGTTATTGTAGAAATCAGTCTTCCATGCAAATACAGCAAAATCTTTTTCTGGAATGACAAGAAGAAAATGTTCTTTTTTAATGTTTTGCCTCCCCATCCAAGCCCTCAGCCCCAGATTTCTCATTGATGCTTCCTTTATTTATCCCCGGATGTGACCCTTCACCATGTCTGCCCACCCTATTACTTGGAAAGTTGAAATTGTGGTAATTCTGGGTGTGCACAGTCTAAGACTAGCGTTTGTACTGCACTTCTGATTCATGTTTATATAAAACATTGAAAGCATTGTCTTGGTTCTACCTGCTGCTTAGGATTTCTTAATTATGCTTTATAAAGGTTTATAACCTCAATCCGTTAATGCATTTTCCATAAATGTAATTATGGAATTTCTGATATCATAACACTGTTACACGCATTTCTTTTTATATTTCTATATATCGGGTTTGTGCATCAATCAATGCTCCTGATGCATATGTGACTGATCAGCTTTCCTATAGTATGTCTGCTTCTTACCATTTCTGTCTTGCATTAAGCTGTGATGTAATTAGTAAGGAAAGATCAAAATACTTGAGCATGTGCAGTAGTTATAAATCATGCCTCTGAACCTGAATGAAGATGCATTTTTATGCTTTCTTTGTTTGCCTATTACCTGTAGAATTTTGATTACACAGCTTTTGTTCTAGCTGTGCACTTCATACACAGAATTTGATTATACTTAGTGTATTTGATTTAGTATGTCAAAAACAAAATGACTTGACTGTCATCTTAAAATGTTCTGTTTTTTTCTCTTACATTCTCACACTGAATATGTTTATACTTATCCTGTATCCGTGCACTGCACATTTGCCCAACCACCACATTTAGTGGCTCTGACTTGCATTATTTTAGCATGTTTAGAATGTTAGCATTTCTTCGTCTGTATAGCATCACATTTGTTATCATGCCTGTAGTCAAGCAAGCATTTTTGCATAATGTTAGGTTGCTTTAATTGCATTTGCAAACTGAATAGGAGTTTATATACCTAACTTATGTACACACATTTTATCTGATATGTTCCAGTTACTCAGTAGTTTTAGGTTGTGTCGAGAATAAGAAATATGCATACATATGTACTCAGGGTTTGCAGATTAAACAAAGTATTTTAAATGTAGACAAGACATGATATTACATTCTGCACTAATGTCTAATTTAAATGCAACTGCTTTAACATGTCTCTATAGTTTCTCTGGCTGGCAAATGTCTAGAGAATTCTTATGTTGTAAAAAAAAAACGTTTTCTACCTATTTACAGCTATAATGCTAGTCAGTCTCTCAATCAGTGCATTTATGAATGTCTTTACTCTGTATCTAGATTGCACAGTAATCACGGACCCGAACTGTACTCACAAAAAGCTCTCCAAATTTTGACTGATCCACAACATTAATATTTTATTTATCTTGCATTTGTTAACTGAGGGTGTCTGACTGAGCCGAAAAGGCCCTTTTTCAGCAGAGGCTCGGGGAGAAAAGCTCCACGAAGAAATATTACAGACACATTTAGTTATTTAGACATGATCAGTATACACACAAATTACAAGAGACATGTTTTTACAGTGGTATGCGGCACAAACAGTGGAAAGAACAAACAAAAAATATTAATTTTAAAAATAAAGGTAATAGATTTGTGGTGTACAGCTGAAATTTGGAACATAGGTAGAATACATACATAGTACATGGGTACAGTACATACACTGTAGATTAGCCAGTGTTTGTGAGTAAGATTGAAAACTGTTATCAAGTGCTGTAGATTTAGTATGTATATGTTATCTGCTTTCACTAGCCTGGGGAGCAATCATGGCACTGCCAACTTTGCTTGAGATGTTGCCTGATGAGGTCTTTAAAGGAGGCTTTAGATGATATGTTTTGAAAGCTAGTAGGGACAGAGTTCCATTTTTTTAGCCACTGAACTACTATATAGTGCATCTCCAAAGCTATTGTAGCTGTTGGTGACTTCTAGTAGTAGTTTGCTTGATGATCTAAGAGGCCTTTTGGCTGAGTGATGTTGTACTAGGTTTTTGGAGGGCAGGACACTTGTAGGGAGGTAACAGATAGAATGACAGAGGCAGAGCTGATTGTAGGTTAGGAGGTTGGGCAGTTCAAGCCAGTGGAGCTGTCTCAAAGCAGTACAGTGATGAGGTCTATATGAGCAACTTGCAGCAAAGCGGGCAATTCTGTTATAGCAGGCTTCCATTTTGCTTAGTTCAGTTTTGTTGAGATTTGTCAGAATGGGAGATGCATAGAGTAGGGTGGATAGAAGTTGGGAGCGAGCAATGGCTGATTTTGTGTTGTTGGTAAGAAATGGTTTGATACGGTAGAGTGACCCCAGTTTGGCATGTACTTTTTTAATAGTTAAGTTGAGATGACTATCAAATTTTAGGTGGAGTCTATGTTTATTACCAATAGCTTAGCCTGTGCCACTGGAGCAATTGGAGTAGCATTTGTGGAGTAGATAGTGAATTGACTTTTAGTGGTTTTGTTAGAAGTGGTTATAATCATAAGCTGAGTTTTCTTTGGATTGAGGATAAGTTGGGCTTTGGTAAGGTAGTTTTCAATGTCAGAAAATGCTAGTTGAGTTGTTTTGCAGGAGGGAGGGAATGTTTAATGCAGCACAGATTAAGGTAGTGTTATCTGCATACTGAATTATAGATGCATGCTGTGTGGAGGTATGGAGGTAATTTGTGAAGACTGTGAATAGTAGTGATCCTAAGATAGAACCCTATGGGACTCCAATAGTTATGGGCAGCTGAGGAGGGAGAGAATTTTCCAATTTCACAGCTTGGTACCTGTCAGTTAAGTAGCTTTGGAACCAAGTAAGAGTGGAATTTGATAGGTGATATTGGTTTAGTTTGTTTAGCAGGATTTGGTGTGAAACTGTGTCAAATGCTTTGGACAAATCCAAAAAAAGAGTTGACACCTGTAGGCCTTCATTTCTGAGACAGCTTACTGTGTCTGTGAAGCAGAGGAGGGCTGTAGTGGTACTATGGGTAGGTCTGAAACCATGCTGAGTAGGTGGCAGGATGTTGCTGTCTAGGAGATAGTTTAGCATCTGGGTATGGATGCATTTTTCTAGGATTTTGGCCAGGGGGGAGAATAAAGCAATGGGTCTGTAGTTATTAAGTTCAGTGGAGGTCCCGCCTTTATGTATGGGTGTAACATAGGATATTTTCCAGAATTTGGGCACATAGTTTTCAACAACCGATCTTATATGTTCATAGGTAGATACTAGGCTATCTGCCCTAGGGCATTTATAAGCCTAGACAGAGTGCATTTGGCTTCCGTCTCCCTCAGATTAGCCTACTGTGCCTCTGTAAAGTAGGTCACAGAAGGTACCCTTTTAAGATTAGTTTACTGTGCCTCTGTCTAGCAGGGACACAGAAGAGATCCCAGGGGTGAATTTGTGATTTCCCATCCACGCGTCCAGATTTTGCTTGAAGAGGGTCAGCGAGGGGCTATGTCTAACATGAATTGGGAGCCTCTGGGAAATGAATCTGTCCCTCCAGCATGTCCTATTTATTTTTGTGCTGAGGTTTAGGTCCCTGGAGTGTGTAGCTCTAAGGGACTTGGATTTTTTGAGGTGGAGCATGTCCATTAATTCTGGGTTTGACATGGCTTTGTACGTCAGGCATAGATCACCTCTGAGTAGGCGGTAAGCAACTGAGTAGAGCTGGAGTTGCTTTAGTCGAGCTGCATAGGACATGTGTTTGTAGCCCATGATCCTCTTGGTGAGGTACTTTTGGGGTCTCTCCAGTTGCTGCAGGTGTTGGGTAAGGTGCATCCCAAAAGGGGCATTGTATTCAATTATGGGCCTGATGAGTGACGAGTAGAGGGGCACAATGACCTCTCTTGATCTAGATGCGAACCCTTTCGTGATAAGGTGGGCTATATAGAAGGTCTTTCTAACCACTTTGGCAACGTGATTATCAAAGGAGAGATTACTATCTACGTGGGTCCCCAAATCTCTAATTACTTCTTCCATACTTAATGGATTACCACCTATGTGGTAATTTGTGGACACCTTGTTTTTCCCAAAGGGGATGACTATGCACTTTTTAGCATTTAGCTTGAGGCCGTGGCTATGGCACCAAGCATCCGTCTCAGTGAGACCCTTTTGGAGGATGCTTGTGTCAGCTGGAAATTCGATTATGGCCCCCACTTTGCAGTCATCTGCGAACTTTGTCAGCCATAATCCCCCCGTGTTAGCCTGAACCTCAATGAAGTATATACCGAACAAGAGAGGTCCCAGAACTGAGCCCTGTGGGATGTCACTTGTAACTGATTTGGATTCGGACATGGCACCTGCGATTCTGACCATGTGGGTTCTATCTCTGAGCCAGTTTGCAACCCATCTTGTGATATAGGGATTGATATTTAAGCTGGTAAGCTTATTTATGATGCCCAAGTGGGGTAATGTGTCGAAGGCTTTTGCAAGGTCCAGGTAGGCTGTGTGGACTACCTTACCCTCTTCTATGGCTTTGGTAATGGTTTCAAAGAAATCAACTATGTTTAAGAGGTAAGATCTGCCCTTAAAGCCGAATTGGTTAGGGTCCAGTGTCTGGAGGCTCCCAATGTCTGTTTATGAGTTCCATGATAATATGCTCCATAGCTTTACAGACCAGACTAGTCAGGCTTATGGGGCGATAGTTTCCGGGGTCCATTGTGGCACCACCTTTGTGGAATGGGACCACTGTAGCTGTACGCCATTCTTTGGGTACATATCCTGTAGTATGGCTAAGTTTGAACAGTGACTTAATGTGAGGGTTCAGTTCTTCTTGGAGCTCATGTAAGACACAGCCTGGGACACCATCCGGTCCCATAGATGCTGTGTTTTTTGCTTTGGAGAGGGCAGCTTTCACCTGTGCATCTGTGATGTCAGGGAGGTTACATTCAGTTGGGATAAGCATTTGCTCCTTGGGGGGGGGGGGGAGAAGTTTGCACTGAATCTGTCTGCCAGGATGTTGGCTATGTCTGTAGGTTCGGTATATTTTGTACAGTTATGCAACAATTCAGAGCATATCTGGGAATTTCCGCCCATGTTCCTGACATCACTATCTTTAGTGTCTAGGGCAATTTTTCTTTCGAAGCTGGCCTTTGATGATTTTATGAGGGATTGAAGTTTCTTACAATACTGATCAGAGATGCCTTCCCTTTTTGGGATTTTGCTCTGTCATGTAGTAGCTTCCTCCTTCTGTTGTATAGCTTATTTATGGCCGGGGTCTACCAGACCGGTCTCCTGTTTTTGGAGGAGTGAGTCTTGGTTTTATTTGGGATAGCACGATCCATGCATTCCTGCAGGTGCTCATAGAATGCATTTGTAAAGGATTCTGCAGATTGGGCTGTATTATCCTCTGGCCCAGGGACTTTGAAGGATTCCACCTCAGTCTTGAGAAGTGCAAAGTTGGCTTTTGAGAAATTCTTTACAGTGATTTCCTTGGCTGGGGGTGGGGATGGGATATGGATGTCCAGGGAAATTTGTTTATGGTCTGATCTTACCAATGAGGGGTTTACCTCTGGTGTGGAACATAGAGTCCCCATGTTGATGATGACCAGGTCCAATATGTTGCTCCCTCTTGTGGGAGTGGTGACCAGTTGTTCCATTGCGTTAGAGTTTATAAATTCAAGGAACCATTGGGTGAGGGTGTTTGGGCTTGACTAGTTTTCCCAATCAATGCTTGGGTAGTTGAAGTCACCCAATAACATAGTGTTTGGAGAGACCTTCATATTCTCTAGTGTTCTCAGGAATGCCAAGTGGGGTTCCTGTAATAGGGAGGGTGTTCTGTAGCAGGCTACAAACTGAAAGGCAGTTTTGCCCACTGTTAGTTGCACATGGATGGTTTCCAATGCTTCATGCAGTGCCACTAACCTGGAGATGTAGGTATCTTTGATGAATATAGATACTCCCCCTCCTTTTTATAAGTGGAGACTGGGATAGCAATAGCATCTGCTGTGAGTTTCAGGAAATAGCTGGGGAGTAGGTCGGCTGCTGTTGATGAGGTTTTTAGTTTGGAGAGCATGCTTTTGATTGAAGTGGTGGAAACTGTTTTGAGGGTAAAGCTTGTATTAGTGTTATTCATGTTGGGGGGATAGTGAAGTAGAAGCTGTCCTGTGATACTAAGGATAGAATTGAGTTCACAAAGTGGGAGATGAATTGTGTTTTGATGGGAACTTTAGTGTCAGGGGTGGTTGATTTGGAGGTAGCCTTTTGGGTGGATTTTAGTAGCTGGTTTACATTTTTCCAAAATTATTGTGGGTTGTGTTGGTATTTAGTTTGTAATGTTGTGTAGTAGGAATTTTTGTCCAGCCTAATGCATTTTTTGCACGGTTGCACTGTTCTTGGTACTTAGTTAGGCTTTGTGTTTTTGTTTTTTTGATAGTAAAGCCAGGCAGTGTCTCTGGACTTGAGGATTTGTTTGGTTTCTTTACTGAGCCAGGGGTTTGCAGAGGTTCTAACCTTGATTTTGCACAATGGAGCGTCAGTGTCTAGGTGTTGTAGAAATGTTTTGTTGAAATATGCTACAGCCTGGTCAAGTGGGAAGGTTTTTAGGGGATCCAGTCACAGCCACAGAGTAAAGTGTTGAGGACCTCAGGAATAAAGTTTTTTGTGTTTCTAGTGGATATATAGTTAGTGGTTTTGCATATGCTTGTTCTACTACGTATAAAGTATATTATGTTGTGGTCACTTAAGGTGTCTGGGAGACTGCCTGTGTGGGGGTACAATGTGGGGTTGTTGGTTAGGAACCAGTCAAGGATGGATTCCCTTTTAGATTTTTTATCACATCTAGTTGGAATTTGGACTAGCTGCTGGTAGCCATGGAGATTTATTGGATTACTTGGTGGTTCTGATATACAGGTGAACCAATCTAGGTTGAAGTCCCCCAGAATAAGGGTTTCTTGTGAGTATGTGGAAGAACACCAGGATAAGAAGTCTTCAAGGCTAGCAGGTGTATTACCAGGTGGAATATAGATCACAATTGTGGTGATGACCTTTTTTAGGGTGAAGTTAAAGTTGTGAGATAAGTATGTCCCAATTACTGATTTTGATGCTGTACTCCCTACAAATTAAATGCACTCTACAACAAATGCTGCTTCTAGATAATTTATTAACCTAGGACTTTCATTAGTAGCACTGAATTGTGCCTTTTCTAATTTGTAATTAAGGCATTTGCATTAGGTATGGTTCATGTCTTTTTGTTTGTCGATATACACCATCTTGCCTCTTATTGTTTCTAGGCTTTGTTTTGTCTTTAATCTTGCATATTCCATTACTAAGATATAATTTTCACCTGCTCATTTATAAACATTTGTGGCTTATTTCAGTGTTATTTCAGCCTCTCTTCATAGTTTCATAGGTTCATGCTAGGCTACCTGGCTTTGTGGGCCCCTTAAAACTTTGTCACTTTTCCCATTACATCAAGTCATGCTTACCCAGTTACTGGGTGTATATGTATATACACCACCCATAGGATACTGATTATTTCTGTGTTAAATGTTGATTACCTTTAGGGTAATTTAGTATTAATTGGGGCTGTACTGCAGGAAAAAGCATTTAGGTGTTTCCTCTGTCGGTGAGGGTAAATTTCCTCATTTCCATCCAGAGATCCAGTTTACATCATATAAATAGAGGAACAATTAAAATCACATGATCAACCAGCCAAAAATTAAAAACATTAAAAGCTTAAAAGCTCATTAGAATGTGTATATATATATATATATATATATATATATATATATATATATATATATAAATAAATATATGTATATAAAGTGTATGTATATAAAATGTGAATAATATATTATTTTTGTGTATATAAAATGTAAACAATATATTATAGGTTATTCATTTGACGCTTAACTAATACTGGTTTTATACTAGTGGTGTTGTTTAATCCTGGTGGGGTGTCAGCCTGTAATCTTATTATCCATTCCAGTTCTCTCATTTCTACAAGATTATTTACATCACCCCCCCTCATACCCACTTGTATTACATCTATACATCTGAATCTAAAGGTGTGTGTATTAAACTCATGTATATGTTTGTATAGAGCATTAGTTTGTATTTGTCTATTTATCTCGGATCTATGCTCAATTATGCGGTCTTTCAACCATAGTCTTCCCTACATAAAATACTTGACATTCCACACAAGTAGCAAGATAAATAAGTTTCGTAGTATTACAATTTGCATTAACATGAAAATAAAATTTCTTATGTGTTATGGGATGTCTAAATATACTGTCTGCTTCCAAAATGTCAGCACAACAAGTACAATTATAACATTTATAAGTCCCTGTCCTGCTATGTATACCATTCTGGTTTATGTCAAAGTCCTTGTAGCATAACATACTTTTTATAGACTGATTATTTCTGTAGGCAAAGCTAGGCTTAGATCCTACTATAGCACTTACATGGCCACTAATTTGATTAGAATAACCTGAATAAGTGGTTGTATATCTTAATACACTTTCTTTCTTTTTAATAGATATTAAATGACTATAATCAACATCCACATTCTCATCTATAAATATAGGTTTGTAATTAGTTTTCCTACCTTCTGTTATTATTTCAATATTCTTCTGTATAATAATTTCAGAATATCCACTTCTTAAAAATTCAGCTTTCATTGTTGATATCTCTTTCAAATATACCTGTTCTTCCGTTGTTAGTCTACTTACTCTAATGAGTTGTGACTTGATTATACTTTTAAATACATGTGGAGGGTGCATACTAGTACTGTCTAGGTGTCTTATTGTGTGCACATCTTTTCTGTGTACCATAGTTTGTATTGCTTCATCCTTTTTATACAATTTTACATCCAAAAATATAATCTCATTTGATGAAGAGCACATTTTAAATTTAAAAAATTCAGTAGTATTATTAATATATGTAATAAACAAAAGATCATCTTTCGTGCCATCCCATATGAAAAAACAGTCATCTACAAATCTAGCATAACTTTTCACATGTATATTCAATGCATGTTTATTACTTAAAATATATTCCTTCTCCCATTGAAACAAAACTAGATTCGCAAAAGTATTTGCAACAGATGTGCCCATGGCAACTCCTGTTAATTGTTTGTATGGGGTACCATCAAAAATAAATATATTATTAGTTAATACTAAATGAAGAAGAAAGCATATATTTTCCACATCTCGAGGTTGTTTAGTTGTACTAGAAATTAATAGCCTTCTGATTGCCTCTATTCCATAGTCAATAGGAATAACAGTGAATAGTGATTCTATATCCAAAGTTACAAAACATAATCATAGGAAGCAGTTGTATACCATAACTTAAGCTTCTTTAAGAAGTGTGCACTATCTTTTACTATGCTTCCACATTTAGGTAGTAATTCAGATAGTGTAATCTGTAAATATTTATATATATATTAACCACTGTGGACAGAAGTTAGTCAAACATTAGGTCAATACGTTTCCAAATCCTAAACTACAGAGTTGACTGTAAAAGACATATTGTCAATGTGGTATTTCTTGGGGTAGTAGATTTCCCAAAGGATACAATAATGTATTTTTTTGGCATTTAGCTTTAGTTCATGACTCCAGAACCAGTTATTTGTTTGGGAGAAACCTTCCTTCAGAATGACTAATTTGTTTGGGGATATGATGACTGCTTTTAACTACAGATCATAGCCTTAACCCTCTTCATCTTCTGCCAGCACTTTGTCTTCAAGTGATCATTTCTGTTGCAAGTGACTATTTCATTTACATTAGTCATGCCAGCTCTCCAAACCCACAATTGTATACTCTTTCAGTTTGTTGACATCATCAGTAGTTTGAGTCTTTTGATTGTTTTTTTTTTTCTCTCATGAGAAAATTTTCCTTGGCTCACAGCATGCTTGTAATTAACTTGTTCAGTACTATATGCTTGTATTTTGTCTCTTCTTTTGTTAGTACTAAGAACACAATGTATAAAGTGATTAACAGAAATTATCAGAATATATGAAAAAGAGCAAAAGATCAGAATGAACTTGGGTATTAGAAGTTAACCTCCAGATTCTGTTAGAAGAAATGTCTAATACCATGTAAAAACATATTACAAGAACACAGGTGATTTTCACAGCAAGAACAGTGGTAACTTTTCAAATACCCATATGCATTAAATGGTCCCAAATCTGCTTACAGAGAATTTGTAAAACAAAAAAACATGACTACAAACACCAGAGCTGTACAAGACAGCTGAACAAAACTGTAACAAGATTTAGCTAATTATTTAACACTGAAGTAAGAACACCAAATACACTTTAAGGTTACTATGTATGCGATGTTTATTGTGATAATAAAATCTGATTTGAGCAATAGTTAAGAACTCACAAATAATATTAGTAATTTATTAAACCAAAAGGAAAACAAAGTATAACAACCACTACAGGCTTGCTGCATTCTGTTATTCATGCTAGGCACATTATGATATATAGAACTCACCACTGTCTTAACCTTCACCAACTAGTCTGGCTGGAACTAAAAAACATTCTGATACTTTCCAAACTGACCATCGTTCATAAGATTTTTTACCAACCCAACAACACACCAATACTCAACAACCTTATAGCACCCTATAGGAATCTTGATTCCTTATGCTCCTCCAATAAACTTCTAGCCAGTACCACCAAGGCTAACAACTTATCTGGGGACTCTCTGTTCTCAAATACCGTTGGAAAACAATGGAACCTACTGCCATCTGACCTAACCTCACTTCCATCCCCTCATCTCTTTAAACAAAGTCTTAAGAAACACCTTAGAACTCACTGGCTATACCCTTGTTGTTACCCAGACTGATCCTCTGGGCTTCTCTTTCTCATCTCTTGACTTCCTACTGTCCTCCACTCTTTCCTGTCTACTCCTCTGAATTAATAGCACCTACAAACTGTCTCTACTACTAGCACCAATTACATATCTTCTCTACTTGGCTATGAATGTACCCTGAAGGTAGTATTCCTGCCATTTTCTTAATACCTCTTCCTTTTTGTACTGTTACTACCTAACCCTTTGGAAATAGTTTTGGAAATAGTAACTGTCTGCAGTATACTAGAATAACCAAGGATTTAAATGTATTGTAATAATGTATTGGGGTTCATTTGATATTCATACTGTAAAATGATCTGAAGGTGATTGTTGTATTTATTATAATGTGTCACATAGTCTTCCTAGAATTTTTAAATGTAATACCTTTTTTGACATTTTTTGTGTGGTGGTGGTTGCTTATATGTAGAGCTTTTCTCCCCGGGCCTCTACTGAAAAAGGAAATATATCCAGCTGGACTAGCCCAGTCAACAAATGCAAAATAAAAAAATAAAATAAATAAATAAATGATGAGATATAGAGTCATAACATCTACATGTCACACATAGCATACAAATCCTTAAATATAGATTTTAATGCTGAAGCTGATAATTTAATCTTTTAAAGGAAATCAACATTTTATTCCTTGGAAAGAGTGCAACTCATTCCAAAATTCTGTTTATAGACGTTTCTGATATCTCACTCACAAAAGTTTTCAAATAGAGACAATGTAAGATATAAAGGGGGGTATACTTCCTTTTCCTAGCAAATAATTCAGTTAAGCCAGGCAATTTAGGGCCTTCTTGGTGTAATACTTTCAAGTTAAGCTTCCTAACAAATTTTTAAATCTATCAAAACCTCACTAATGTCAGTCCAACCCTGGGTACAAAAGTGAAACCCTTGCTGAACAAGTAAGAAAGTGCCTCAGATCTACATTAAAATCACTATAATTATATATTTTACAATCTTTATACTCATTAATAGTCATATGACTATCCAATTCAGGCACCATACTTAGCTCTGAACTACAATTAGGCTTACTACAACTATTGGAATTGATGGTAGTCAAAAAAGGAGCAAAAATATCCACAAAGGAATCACTCATAGGTGATGCCATTGCCCCTTCCTGTTCTTTTTGTTTTTCCTGTGCTGTCTCTATATCTGCTGGAACTGCCTATTGTCCCTATTTCTTTCTAGATATTCTTCAGTTTCTTTTCAGCTTTCCTCTCCAACCACCTCAGCAGTGGAAACCACTCTAGATCCAAAAACTCATTATCCCTCATACCCCTTTCAGCATCAGCCTCCGCATTAACAACATTCTGCTTAGCATTATGTTAATGGGTTTGGCATAAGCTAATTTATTTATTTATTTGTTTACCAGAACAGTCCGACTTGGAGTGAGCCAGTTTTCAGCGGAGGCCCTGGTAGAAATGCTCCACGCACGTGACATTGTAATGTGGGAGGAAACTGGAGTACCCACATGCACACAGGGAGGACATGCAGACTCCACACAGAAGGTGCCCAGCTGATAATCATACTGGAGAACCTCTTCCTGCGAGGCAACAATGCAAACTGCTGCACCATCCACAATCCCTTAATACATTGTAGCTCATCCTGTTTTAATTTATTACATTTCCTAACTTTTATTTTTTCCAACACTGTCAGCCTCAGAAAAAAAAATATATTTGTTAGACCTATCCTCAGACCGTAGGCATATCAAGTTTATAAATGGCCTGTAATAACTCAGTCATTATTTTTTCATTTTACAGTACCAAAACATTCATTATTTGACAACCACATTCATCAAAGATAGAAACCAAGTCCTGTTATAAGTTAGGATCTTCAGTAACACCATTGGGAATCTTCCATACCTGAAGACCCCTAGGTACTCATTATTTGGAAATACATTCCTTTAAATAAATATTGTCTAGTTGTAAGGATCTGTATTTAATCAGTTTATTTTCTAAAAGAGCCAATTGTTAATTAAATTAAGTACTTAGAGCCACTGGTTCATCAGCATAGGTAGCACTTAAATTTATGGTGTTAAGCCAGGTAGAAAACTTTAATTTATGAGCATCTCATGTGTTAATATTTGCAGTGTCTAACGGCTGCCTTGCCACCAATACTTCTGATCGCAATGCATCTGTTCTAGTGTTATCGCTCATCATGGAAGCAATCATTTCTGTAGTGGGATCTTGACCTTGATCATCACACATCCATGGGCTAAAACCAAGCAATGGCAAATTTGTTGAACAGCAATGATCACCCCTTGACTGTTTTTACTTGTATCTGAAATAATAGTGGTCAATAATTATTTAACAACTTAAACAGTCCATGAGGGATTCAACCAACACACACTCTGTTGAATTAAAATAATTTTTCTGCATTTCACTGGCCACCACCCAATGTTTCAGAAGAAATAAAAAGAGGCAGATGATACATGCCTCGGGATTAACATCAAATGACAGATAATTTATGAGGGAGTTAAATGTACCATGCAAGATGTTTTTAGATAGAGGTTGTCCCCCTCTTATGTTGACTAATATCAGTAATGAAGTATTAGAGAAAAGAATGCAAAAAAATGTAAGTCCTTTACTTGGAACAAACAAAACAACAGGGATATTGCTAATAAAGATATTATTAGTCGTGATGAGGAAAGGTAAGAAAATACCACGTTACTCAAATATGGAGTTGAAAGTAACTGGATCAAAAATGTAATAACAAATAACTGGAAATGTATGGGATATGATGAGACTATTAGCAATTTATTGGGGGGTCAACCACATTTTTCATATAAAAGACATATGAGTATTAAAAAATATGAAAATATGCCAGTTAATGTTAGAATTAATAAGGGTATGAAAAGTGTGGGGGATGCAAACAGTGCTGGTACATGGAAATTGCAGTTGAACACTAAATGTAACTAATACAGCAGGGGTTGTTTATATAGTGTACTGTGAATGATGTCACAAATACTAGGTGGGTAAAACAGAAAGCATGCCTGAAAAGAGGATCTATGAGCATTACTAGGATATTCAAAATTCTAATTTGAATAATGCATTGTATAAGCCTAAGTTGAAATGTATTGAACATAAGAAGTTTTGCTTCTTTATTATAGAAAAGTTCCCTGTAAACCTTGGGAACTGAGGTTAGAATACAGATAACTTTTATGCCATTTATATCTAAATACAAGTACATGACCTGGTATGAATGATATGGTTTCTTTGAGCAACATTTTAAAATTACGTGCTGCTAAATTATGATAGGATTATTAGTAATATATATATATATATATATATATATATATATATATATATATATATATAGTTATTTTACTTATTTTATTTTACATTTGTTGACTGGGATAGTCCGACTGATTACATGTCCATTTTCAGCAGAGGCCCGAGGAGAAAAGCTTCAAAGGTATACATATACAATCACTACAATGCAATGTCGAACAGGAGTAATCATAATATAATACAAATATAACACATTTTACAGTCTAGTTAAATTTATGGAAATATACCACTTATTCTAGTGCATTTAAATTTGTACAGTCTAACAATCTTCTAAACTGGCTTAACAAAGATATTTGAGCAGCACTTAAAGACATAGGATAGATACACCAGTATGCATAAAGATTTAGTGAGGCTTGGAGCAGGGACATATCCAATGAGACTTGAAATACTCCTTGAGAGCTATTTTGAATTGAGATAGGGTGGTATCCAGGGTAATGTTAGCAGGGAATTCCAAATTTTGCCAGCAGAATTGGCGAACAGGGAGTCACCAGCTGAGTTGTAGGATTTGAAGATTTTATTTTTATGTTGCTTTTACGCTGTTTCTTAAAAGTGTGATTTTTGTAGTATCTGTGTGAGTGTATGCTAATTAGTCACATAACTTGCATGAATTTTATAAAGGACTGGCTTGGTGATAGCATTGTTTGTTCTGATGAAGTCTGTGAATAAGTTCTTTTGGACAAAAACACTCAACAAATAATTTATTAAATCTGTTTGTTCTATACCACCTCTGGCTTCAGGATATTTTTAAATCTTGAATAGTTGACCTGGTTGAACATAAGCATTAACCCTGTTTTTTGTGTTGTTTTGGTTATTAGTATTGACAGGGCATTGTCTCCTTTTGAAAAGGCTCTTGGTTTAGGTATAAAATAGATGCAAACTGGAACAGCACCTTGAACCACATCAATATATTGACTGATAAGACCAGAATAAAATAGGTGCAAGAAAGAATAAAAACTTCAGAGTCAGTGCAAATATAATTTTAAATGTTTATTTTGTTAAATTAATACATTACACACATACATGATTGTACAACAGGGGCATCAGAAAGATTGAAAGGGTGAAAGAAATACGCATTAAGATTTTATCTTTAAAGTACTGTGCAGCTAGGAAATCAAGGTCAAATGGGGCCCTAGACAGGGTAACTGAAGCAGCCCCCCTCCTCACCAGCACACTACCAGCCATTCCAGTATCCCATTACTTGGCTGTTTGGCTGTTTCTCCCAGTTACCATAAAGAATGTTCAGACCTGTCAGTCTGCATACTATTTTCTTTACTTCTACAATGATTAGAGATATTTAATAATTTTATTTCAAATTTTATAGCACAAACACTGATAGACATTTGCTAAACAAAATAATACAGTAGTCTCACAATGAAAACAGATGTAGCATGAACAGTAAGCTGCTTTGCCCTTGAAATTTGCATTAATTGAAATGGTATTGAAACCACCATTCAAAGGAAATGCTCCTGGACAGTGGCAGATTAAGTTTACCTTTGGGCTATTTTTAAGTCATATGACCTCTTGCACACATTTTTTAGACTATGCATATATGCATATGTTCTTTAATTCATCATCCTAATTGTATTAAATTATATTTCTTGAATTCAGCACCACATGTTTAGAGAGTTTTAAATGTGTAGGTTTAACATTTTTCTAGAACATTTCAACCACAAAGGCCACTCAGAAATTTGTCATTGCAATCCACCAGTATCAGTCAATATATACAATCTCTGCACAAATAAAAGTCATCTGAATAATTCCATGTTAAAGAGATCTATACAACTAATGAAGAAATTGCTGCTGGGAAACAACTTTACATATCAGTGTTTTGTGTAGAAATTCAGTGTCTGCTGTCCTTGAAGAATAAACTGCCCATGTTACATTAAAAAATAAATTGGTCAGCTGGCAATATTGCAATAGGGAATGGCTGTCAAACTGGTAAAAGGTTACTAGGCATTGCATGGAAAAATGAGACACTCAGTAGTGCAGACCCCAAGAAGGGGGCACTGCTATATCAGCACTCCATCTACACGGTGTGGGTGCAGAACTCGCAGCTTTCTGCACAAAACCTGTTGTATTATTAAAACTGCTTTTAAAATTTATAGCACAAATACTGATGATATTAATTTGCTAAACAAAACAGTTACACATTGTAAACAAACTTAGCATGAGCAACAGTAAACTTCTCTTCCTTTAAAACTCAACCTTCCTTGAAAATACACAGAAACTGAAAATGCGCAGAAACTCAACAGTCCTTGAAAATGCAGTGGAACTCAATATAGTTTCAAAATGCACAGAAACTCAGCATTCTTTGAAAATGCACTGAAGCTTAATCCTTGAAATTCACTTGCTGATGATAGTTTGGCTGTTATTATAGAAGATTCAGGCTCTGGGTGCCTGTGTTCAAGGTACAGGGTTTGAGCCTGAGTTAACCAGTTAACCAGCCTGCCATTCCAACCTGGGCATTTAACACGCACACGCACACACACACCATACTCCCCTCTGTATATCACAACTTCTCTGTGCTCATCCATCCAGAATGGCAACTGCATCTGTATATCACTGAACAACCTGTTCTCCACATTCATCCATCTAGAACAGCAACAGCAAATCCATGCTCATCACTGAAAAATTGTGTGCTCCATTCATTTGTTTAAATGTGCATGACTTGTTCTAAAGAGGCATGCACAGATGTTACTAGGGATTCCCTCTTCATGTTTCCTTGAAGAAGAAATGTAAGTGCATGTAGAGTGTGTTCTTAAAGAAGAAATGTAAGTTTTGTAGCGGCCCCTAGACAGTGATCCCTAGGCAACAGCTTATGTCATATAGTGCTGCATCTAGCTACTGGCACACCAAGCAATATGACAAAGAGCAGAAACAAAATGTCTTAAAACACAAATGTAGCTAACTTTAGTCATTGGGTCAATAAACACTTCTGTCCTGGTGCACAGCTACAATAGGATATAGACAAATGGTGATTACATGAAAAGAGCAATGGTTAAATGCAAGATAGCCAGGCAAAAGCAATGGAGGACCAACCAAGATGAGAAAAGGCACAGATACTTTATTCCTAAGTAAACTGACTATGCAGTATGGTAGTAAGGCAGAAAGTAATACTTGCATAGTGCCTTAGTTAGATACAGATCAACCAGGCAAAAGCAATGTCTCACCAAACACGATAATTGGCACAGATAAAAATATTAAAACTCAGATATATAGTCTCCAAACTTAATTTAATAAACAAAAGGGAAATGAGCCTACATAATGAAACCTGATTGCAACAGGGTGGTATAGCATTGGGCAACAACCAGGAGCAGAATAGCAGAAGAATTATGCACAGGCTTTAGCAAATGGATGAGTTCAGGCAGATAAGAGTTTTTTGGAGAAGGTACAGGAGTGATAAGTGATTCTCAAAATGAATGAATAGAATTACAGACTGGAAGGAAAGAGGTATATAAGGTTTTGTAATTATGACCAAGTATGCATGTTGCAATGTTTCAAGTCTGATTGCTCAGTGTGTTGATGTGTTACAGCTGAGTCTTGCATAAATGAGAATGACAGTCTAATAATAAAACACAGGGTGCATGATATACAGACAAATGAATGAAGAACATGAAGCTGTGGTTTTGCTTAGCATTAATTGGACTTTTTTAACAATCAACCATTGCTACACTTGCCTCAGGATAATGTTCAGTTTCTTTTGGAATTATTAGGCTGTCATTTACTTATTATAGTAATAGGTGTAACTTTTGAACAGATCTTTGGTGCCAGCTGGCATATCTGCTGCTGTCACAGCATAGAAAAGCTAACATTTCTGAGGCTTAGGGATTACATGCTAGAGACTGCCAAGTTCTCCCTGTAGAATATTACTAGGTGTGAAATGCTGAAGCAAAAATAAATATATTAGCTGCCAGTTTCTTCTACGCAGTTAGACTGATTTTATCACCCTATGTCAGTGTGGCTTTTTGCCAAGTGCTCTGGTTTCTTCCCAGATCACAAAACCATGTCTTGAGTGAATTGGTCATACTCCAAATTGCCTATAGGTGTGCATTCCACAACCGAGTAAGTGGATGTATGAGTATGCATACATCCTATCAAGGATTACTTTCTCTGCCTTGTGCTGACAGAGTGCTAAGCAGTGCCTTGTTGTGGCCCTGAGTTGGATTTAAGTGTGTAATCTGAGAATTAATGAATGAATAGAAATGAAAAATTCTTACTTAGTAAATAGTTATAACTTATTTTCTCATATTTATATTTGTAGTATCTGTATAGGTCAAAGCTTCTACATTCATGAAAGTCCTGCAAAGTGGGTCATTGAATGAATGAAGATGTGTAATAACCTGCACCCACTTCTCTAATGTACATGGTCATTTTTGAAAAAGCTTGCAGAATGCCTTTAAATAATGACCTAGTGAAGTTGTGTTCTATTCTGTGAAGCAGAAATATGTATGACAGTCTGTTCTGTTTCACTTGTACATTAGTTATAAGCAAACTTAAGTGTCAGTTTATAATGTCTTTTCTTCCCGATAAGTAACTAACTCAGGAGAATCTATACCCCTTCGCATACAATCGTTTTTTTCTCAGCAGAGTGTGGACATTGTTTTATAATTTCTGTTTTATTTTGTTGTTACTCATTGTCAATTAGGTGTATATTTCATTAGTGAACATTTTCTTCACACTGTGCAGCTATAACCTTCAAAGTTCAGGTAGCAGTAAGGCTGCATGCATTGGGGGGGGGGGGGTAACTAATTCCTTTCTCTGGAATTGGAATTAGCTTTTTTTACGATGCATTCTTTGAGAAGCTCATACATTTTTATAGAGTTTTCAAATGAGCAGTGATGCTTGATCTTATATTACAGAACTAAAGTGTATACTACTATGACATACGAGCAAAATACAATGTGCATTTTTTTATCCTTTTTCACCACCATGCTGCTTGTCTTCAAGCTTTTCCCAACTGAACTCAAGCCATTCTTAACTCTACTTTAGAAACATAGGCAGCACAGTATAGTGCAAGAGGTATTTAACTGCAGTAAACACATTACATGCATCTTCAAAGTTTAATTTCCAAGCACTTTTTATTTATTTATTTGGGATTTGTTTACTGGGATAGTCCTTCTAGGTTGACAGGGTGCGGGTGGGGAATTTTCAGTAGAGGCCTTGGGAGAAAATCTCCAATTTAAAAAAAGTTAATATTGCTTAATAATACAGACTCTTAAGGACTTGAAAAGTGAGTAGATGAGCATAGCGCATAAAGATTGTATTGAGCAAATGTAGAATGCTATGATATTCAGTGTTATGCACAATAACAGGCATGGTTTAGGAAAATGCATGGGGCAGTAAACATTTCAAACAAGGCTATTATTACACAGGAACATTTAAAGCTTACTGCCAGAAATATCAAGAAGGACCATAACACGACAGATTCAAGGCAATCATTCATTCATCCACTTGTGTAGGTAATTCATGGTCATCCAGGTATAGCCAATCAGTACAATTTAGCCAGATTACCTTGTAGAAGAAGAAAGGAGACAGAAGAATACTGAGAAACCTATGAGCAAAGTATACACTAGAAATATAGAACTGGTTTATTTGATTTGTCAATTATGTAAAAGCATAGCCAAGAAATACTTGCTGCTGGAAGTCAAACAGTCCAAAACCAAGCCGTAAAACTTCAAATGTTGCTCAAGAAGTGCAGAACAATCCAATAAAAGTGTAAAACACAGGTTTAATCAAAGAAATACAGTACAATCCAGTAAGTGTATAAGCGCTTTTGTTTTAAATCCTTTAAAACTTCATCAGATACAAGTTGTAACAGTTCCAGAGCCATTTAAATAAGCTTCACTGGTCATGTGATCCTTTTAAAATTTTAAAGCAACATTCCCCTATTATACACATCTCCCAAAAAAGTATATATTGTCATTAAATTCATGCCCTAGTAAACATGCTGTTTTAATTGTTGTGCTATTAAAATTAGTTCATGTGGTTGTCATGCACAGTAAGCTTTGTAAATGAACCATTAATAATAATAAAAATAACAACAAAGTGTTATTTTTATAACAATTTCTCTCTCCCATGCTTTTAGTTTCAGGATGGGAGCAATACTGACATGATTGTTTAGTCCTGGTTACCTATATGCATCTAATTGCAGTTGCCATTTCAATTCATGTTGCTCCAGTATTACTGTCCAAGTACCCCCCCCCCGCACTTTTCTTTCCCCACTCTTTCTAATATGCTAAATTTAAAAGAGTGGTCAGAGTGTTCACTTAGATGCCTGAACAGTGCATTGGTGGTTCTTTCTTTTTTAATTTTGTATAAATGTTCATAAATATGATTATGGAGCTTTCGCTCCATTTTTCCCACATAAAACCCATCACATCCCTGACATTTTGTGATGTAAATTATGCCTGTAGTGTCACAGTTGTATTTACCCTTTATGTTTATTTTCTTTCCCTTTAGGTTGATTTGAGTGCCCACAAGTATGTATTTGCAGTAACTACATCTCCCACATTTTGACATCCTGTTAGTTAAAGCATTTGCCACTTTCCTTTTTGCTTCAGCCATGTTTTTTATGTCTCTGCCTCGTCTATAAATAATAGTGGGCATTACCCCTATGTCATTGGTTATGTTTGGGTGTTCTTGTAGCACCTTCCAGTTTTTGTTCAGAATCCATTTAATACTACCACTGGCTTTATTAAAGGTGGTAATAAAGGCATTGTGGTATTGTTTATGATTACCATGATTTCCAGAAGTACTGGTGGTTACCTTATTTTGGAAGTTCCTTGTCAAAATAGGTTGATAAAATCCATTTTTTTTTCTTTTAGATGTAACTTTTAATGTTAACTCATTTAATAATTCTGGTGGGTAACCTCTTCTAGTTAACATCCCTACTAGGGTATCCACTTCTTTGTAGTAGTCTTCATCTAAGGTGTTCATTCTGGCTGCTCTAACCAATTGGCCCTTTGCCATTGCCTTTTTTTGTTTAAAGGGGTGGCAGCTGGTGAAGTGGAGTAACATGTTGGAATATGTTGACTTCCTGTATATACTAGCTACATATTCCCCCAAACCATAATTCTTCCTAAGCATAACATCCAAAAATGGCATCTTGTTTTTGTTGTATTGGCATGTAAACTTAAGGAACTCTGTACTTTCATTAATGTACTGTAGAAAGTTTTTTAATGTAGCCTCATTATTTCCCCATATAAGGAAGATGTCATCCAAATAGCGCAAGTAGAATTTAATATTGTCGGTGTGGACACTGTTACGCACAAACCTCTTTTTCCACTCCAACATAACTACATTTGCCAAAAAGGACCCCACTGGGGAGCACGTGGCCATTCCTTCTTTTGTTTGTAAATTTCTTCCTCGAAGTATATGTAGTTATTGGTGAGAACTATTTCTAAGAGTGCTGTGACATTATTTACTATAGTCTGGTCCAGGTTTTTGTTTTCCAAGTAATCCCTAGTCCATTCTAAAGCTATGCTGTGTGGAATGATGGTATATAGACCCCTTACATCTATAGTAATCATAATGTCTTCCTTTTCAAATCTAATAGTGTTCATTTTGGACAGGAAGTCCCAGGAGTCCTTGCTCCGATGTTGTTCTTGTGTTAGAAAATGTTTACACTTAGTGTCAATATACTGAGCGCATGGAACAGTGATGTAGCCCCTACCATCCACTATTGGTCTCATAGGTGGATGGTTAACTGACGTGTGGATTTTAGGGACTTCAAAAATTGTAGGGGTTCTGGGTGATGTAACACTTAGATATTTAAATTCATCCATGTCTATTCTTCTTTCTATGAACAGGTCTCTGATTTGATTAGTTAGTCTCAAATATGCACTGTTTAATTCTGATCTGCTACTTCTTTCATATGTTCCTGCTTGTAGCATTCCATTTATGTTGTTCTTGTATGTTTCCTGCTTCATAATTACAATACCCCCACCCTTGTCAGGTTTCATGACCCGTAATTCATTGAAATGTATTAAATCCATAATTTCTTCCCCTATATTATTACTGTTATTTTTCCTTCTTTTTTTGTTATTGCTCTCATGATGAGCCCTTAAATCAATTTCAGACATTTTTTTCAAATATATTTAGAGCAGGATGTACTGGTGGGTTGTATAAGCTACTTGTTCTTAATGTATCACAAATGCTATTACTATTATCCTGCTTAAACAGCAGTTGAAAATTCATTCTACGTATATATAATTTTAAATCAATTAGTACATTAGTCAAGTTCATTTCACTTTTGGGTACAAAATTCATACCTTTTGCAAAATAATCAGCTACATCTGTCCATATAGAGTGTTTGGTGTAGTTATATAACTTAAAGTCCTTCTTCTTGTTGTATACAATGACTGGGCCCTCCCTCCAACCCAATTCTGCTTCATGTCCTGGTTCAGTTTCTGTTCTTTGAGCTGTAATATTCTCATCCCCATGTCTGTTCAGCTATTCCTCCTTTGGTATGGTGGTGCATTGTCTTGATAATAAGTGTTCTCTTTGCCCTGAAATGGGCCCTTCACATAGTTCTTCCTGTTGTAATATACTCCTTGTTGATTTAGTAGTCATTCTGACCTCCTGGGTAACGGAAAATCCTGCTAGTTGTTGTTGTGTCTTTTGGCTTTTCCCAGTTAGGGGTCACCACAGCAGAACTCCGGTCCGCTAATGATTGGCAGTAGATTTTTATGTGCCGAGTTGCCAGCCCTGACACACAACCTTCAATGAAGATATGCCCATTCACGCATGTCTCCACACAGAAGATGCTCTAGCTGAGAATCGAACAGGACAATGTCTTACTGTGAGGCGACAATGCTACCCCAGCACCATCACCGCAGTAGTAAGGGTTATTGGGTGAAAAGTTGTTGTTGTGCCAGTGTTTATCACTGATGTTGTCTTCTTGTTCCATACTGGTATAGTTAACCGCTCCTGTTCCCATTGCCTGGTTGCCGGACTGTTCATCAAAACCTTTCCAGGTTTGTGAAGTCGGTGGTGGGGGGTAGACCTTTCTCATTTCATACTCTCTTCTATCTTATTCATATTTTTTCATCTTATATCCCTTAGTTTTTGCAGTACTTTGTTCTATACTGCAAAATACTCGTCTATGCTTGATTTTGTAGTCCTGGTATGATTTCTCATTGACAATACTGTCATTTAACCTTGTAAACTCTGTAGTTAGTTTGTCGATGAACTTATTGTTATGGTGAACTATGAGTTCCATATATTCACATGCTTGCTTGTCAAAGATAGCCAAAAGATCTTTGTGTAAGGGTGAATTGATGTCTGTCCCAGTGGGATACCTCCACTGCCTAAAGCTCTTCTGCACTCTGTTTGCTTTAATATTCTCCAATAAGTAAAAATTATCCAACTGCAACTTTCTTAGCTTAAACAGTTTTTGATCCAATAATGCCAGTCTTCATGAAATATCTGTTATTTCTATAACATTGTTGTCATTAGTGAATCCAACTCATTTTTGGATCCATTCATTAATGTTAGGAATATTATTCCATGCTGTTATTCAGTTAATGCTATGCCCCACTGTTGTATTACTACCAAAACGACCTAAGTTGTTACTTACAGTTGTTGTATTGGCCAGTTCATTGGTAGTTTGCTGAGTCACAGAAGTGTTTCCAACCTATCTAGCCCCAGCAGGATTACTGGAACTAGGAGCGGGGTGTATTGTCCAAACGCTGCGATAGCTGCTGCACTAGTAATGTTAAATTTCCAACTGTTTGCTGCAACACAGTAATTTCCAACCTCAGAATTCTTTCCCCTGAGTCAGGGAATAACAGCTGGGATAAACCGTTGTTTCCAGCTGCCATACCAATAATCTAAATATATTTGAAAAAATGAGTGAAATTGTTTTAAGGGCTCATTATGAGAGCAATTACAAAAAAAAGAAGGAAAAATAACAGTAATGATATAGGGGAAGCAATTATGGATTTAACACATTTCAAAGAATTACGGGTCATGAAACCTGACAAGGGCAGGGGTATTGTTATTATGAAGCAGGAAACATACAAGAACAAAATAAATGGAATGCTACAAGCAGGAACATATGAAAGAAGTAGCAGATCAAAGTTAAACAGTGCATATTTGAGACTAAATAATCAAATCAGAGACATGTTCATAGAGAGAAGAATAGATATGGATGAATTTAAATATCTAAGTACAACAAACAAAGGTGATGACCAGGAAGCAAACGCTCCTACCGCAAAAGTAAAACACTAAGCACAAAGTCAAAACGCTGAGGAGCAGACCAGGATTGTTCAGTTTATCAGCATAAGATAAAGTACATCAGCATCAAATAAAATGCATGAATGAATGAACTTCAATAAGGCAGGAAGCCAAAAAAAAACAAGCCCACGTAAAGACTAAAATCCAAGTTTTTATTGCAGATAGTGGCACGCGCTTTCACCCATATGGGCTTCTTCAAGCCAAAAAGCATTCATAAAACAGAACTAATTTATACACACATTAATCACCACAATTATTACATCATATCCTACTACACTGTTATTTTTAAAGTATCAGTACATCTCAATGTTTAAAAAACATAACCTCTTACCTAACATCTATATCAACATGTACACCATAAAAAGTTCATGTTTAAGAAATCTATTTATAAAACTAATATTGATAAAACTAATAAGGCAGTTAACAAAAACTCTACTAAAAGTCATTCTCTTCTAACATTATTAAAAAATCACTTGGAATATATAATAGACAATCAAAACCTTATTCCAAAAAATGTATATATAGAAACATATATAAAATAAGCAATAAATTGGTTCAGAAAGTACAATCCACAAAAAGCATCAGAAAAAAATTAAAACTTTACTACTAGCTTCCTGCTTTTCAGGGCTGGTTTAACAGAGATTTTATCATTCAAACCAGGCATACCGTTCCACCCATAACCTAATGATCCACTTGACTTCTGTTCTGTCAGTGTAATTCCTTGTATCCCCTCCCCAATACTAGTGGTATTAACTTGGAGCACTTGGAACCTAAAAGAATGTTGTGAGTCAGTGTCCTGAACATGCTTTGAAAGAGCATTCTTAGTAGATTTAATGCAGATATGATATAGATGTTCCCTAATCCTGTCTCAGAGCCTTCTATCCGTTTTCCCTACATAAAATGCAGGGCAAGCTGTACACCGGGCGAGGTATATTATATGCTCAGTTGTACAGGTAGCTGTAGAGTTGAATCTGAAAGTTCTCTCTGTAACTGGATGCACAAAGTTGGGGTCACTACTTAAATATACCCAGTATTTGCAACTATTACATGGGGTGGTACTCAAAGGGGGCATGCCTGTCTGATCTATGTTACTGGCCCTATTGTAACACAGCAATCTTTGCAGGTTCTTCCTATTCCTGAACTGGAAATAGGGTCTATCACCTACAATCTCTCTCAAGTATGGATCTACCATGAGGACTCCCCAATTCTTGGTAAAGATTTCCCTGATATCATTAATGTCCTGTGTATAACTAAGGGACACCCTAACAGCTGGATCATAATTCCTCTTGATATCAATCCTGGACTCCATTACATTTTCAACTCCATAAGAAAAATAAGGGGCGACAACATGCCCTCTAAGCAAGTTCACCCCTTCAAATCCTGCTGTAACTTCATTTAGACTGTAAGATCTTTCTACTAGTCTATTCTGTAAACCAAACAGTTCCTTTGTAAAACTATCATCTGTAGGGTTCAATCTGGATGCACGAATCACCTGTCCTCTCACAATGTTTCTAAAAATATACCCGGGGTGCATACTACTCCTGTGTAAAAGGGTATTTTTATAACAGGATTTTCTAAATATTCCTGTGTTGAGCAATCCACTAGGGAGACATTCTACAAACACATCTAAATAAGAAATCCATCTGTCTGGTTCTTTCATAGTAAACTTCAAAAAACTTGTATGTGAATTCACCTCATCCAAAAATCATTGTAACTCTATATCAGTTCCTGTCCAAAGCAGGAAGAGGTCATCCACAAACCGTGTATAAAATATAACATGTCCCTTAAAGCTCTCTAGGGGGAACTATTTCTCCTTCTCCCAGACTGCCATGAATAGGTTGGCGTAGCTATTGGCACAAGAAGTGCCCATAGCCACTCCATCCTTTTGAATATATGGAACCTGATGATGGTTTTACAAAGGAACTGTTTGGTTTACAGAATAGACTAGTAGAAAGATCTTACAGTCAAAATGAAATTACAGCAGGCTTTGAAGGGGTGAACTTGCTTAGAGGGCATGTTGTCGCCCCTTATTTTGCTTACAGGAGTGGAGTTGAAAATGTAATGGAGTCCAGGATTGATATCAAGAGGAATTATGATCCAGCTGTTAGGGTGTCCCTTAGTTATACACAGGACATTAATGATATCGGGAAATCTTTACCAAGAATTGGGGAGTCCTCATGGTAGATCCATACTTAAAAGAGATTGTAGGTGATAGACCCTATTTCCAGTTCAGGAATAGGAAGAACCTGCAAAGATTGCTGTGTTACTATAGGGCCAGTAACACGGATCTGAGAGGCATGCCCCCTTTGGGTACCATCCCATGTAATAGTTGCAAATACTGTGTATATTTAAGTAGTGACCCCCAACTTTGTGCACCCAGTTACAGGGAGAACTTTCAGGTTCAACTCTACAGCTACCTGTACAACTGAGCATGTAATATACCTCACCCGGTGTACAGCTTGCCCTGCATTTTATGTAGGGAAAATGGATAGAAGGCTCAGAGACAGGATTAGGGAACATCTATGTCATATCTGCATTAAATCTACTCAGAATGGTCTTTTCAAAGCATGTTCAGGATACTGACTCACAACATTCTTTTAGGTTCCAAGTGCTCCAAGTTAATACCACTAGTATTGGGGGGGGGGTACAAGGAATTACACTGAGAGAACAGAAGTCAAGTGGATCATTAGGTTACGGGCAGAACAGGAGCCTGGTTTGAATGATAAAATCTCTGTTAAACCAGCCCTGAAAAGCAGGAAGCTAGTAGTAAAGTTTTAAATGTTTTATTGCTTATTTTATATATGTTTCTATATATACATTTTTTGGAATACGGTTTTGATTGTCTATTATATATTCCAAGTGATTTTTTAATAATGTTAGAAGAGAATAAATTTGAGTAGAGTTTTTGTTAACTGCCTTATTAGTTTTATCAGTATTAGTTTTATAAATAGATTTCTTAAACATGAACTTTTTATTGTGTACATGTTGATATAGATGTTAGGTAAGAGGTTGTATTTTTTAAACATCAAGATGTACTGATAGTTTAAGAATAACAACGTAGCAGGATATGATGTAATAATTGTTGTGATTAATGTGTGTATAAATTAGTTCTGTTTTATGAATACTTTTTGGCTTGAAGAAGCCCACATGGGTGAAAGCGCGTGCCACTATCTGCAATAAAACTAGGATTTTAGTCTTTATGTGGACTTGTTTTTTTGGCTTCCTGCCTTATTGAAGTTCATTCATTCATGCATTTTATTTGATGCTGATGTACTTTATCTTATGCTGATACAGCTGAACAGTCCTGGTCTGCTCCTCAGCGTTTTGACTTTGTGTTAAATATCTAAGTGTTACATCACCCAGAATCCCTACAATTTTTGGAGTCCCTAAAATCCGCAAGTCCATTAACCATCCACCTATGAGACCGATAGTGGATGGTAGGGGCTCCATCACTGTTCCATGTGCTCAGTACATTGACACTAAGTGTAAACATTTCAACAACATCTGTGTAGGGATTCTTGGGACTTCCTGTCCAAAATGAACACTATTAGATTTGAAAAGGAAGATATTATGATTACTATAGATGTAAGGAGTCTATATACCATCATTTCACACAGCATAGCCCTAGAATAGACTAGGGATTACTTGGAAAACAAAAACCTGGACCAGACTATAGTAAATAATGTCACAGCACTCTTAGAAATAGTTCTCACCAATAACTACATATACTTCGAGAAAGAAATTTACAAACAAAAGAAGGAGTGGCCACGTGCTCCCCAGTGGGGTCCTTTTTGGCAAATGTAGTTATGTTGGAGTGGGGAAAGAGGTTTGTGCATAACAGTGTCCACACAGACAATATTAAATTCTACCTGTGCTATATGGATGACATCTTCCTTATATGGGGAAATAATGAGGCTACATTAAAAAACGTTCTACAGTACATTAATGAAAGTACAGAGTTCCTTAAGTTTACATGCCAATACAACAAAAATGAGATGGCATTTTTGGATGTTATGCTTAGGAAGAATTATGGCTTGGGGGAATATGTAGCTAGTATATACAGGAAGTCAACATATTCCAACATGTTACTCCACTTCACCAGCTGCCACCCCTTTAAACAAAAAAAGGCAATGGCAAAGGGCCAATTGGTTAGAGCAGCCAGAATGAACACCTTAGATGAAGACTACTACAAAGAAGTGGATACCCTAGTAGGGATCTTAACTAGAAGAGGTTACCCACCAGAATTATTAAATGAGTTAACATTAGAAGTTACATCTAAAAGAAAAAAATGTATTTTATCAACCTATTTTGACAAGGAACTTCCAAAATAAGGTAACCACCAGTACTTCTGGAAATCATGGTAATCATAAAAAATACCACAATGCCTTTATTACCACCTTTAATAAAGCCAGTGGTAGTATTAAATGGATTCTGAACAAAAACTGGAAGGTGCTACAAGAACACCCAAACATAATCAATGACATAGGGGTAATGCCCACTATTATTTATAGAAGAGGCAGTGACATAAAAAACATGGTTGAAGCAAAAAGGAAAGTGGCAAATGCTTTAACTAACAGGATGTCAAAATGTGGGAGATGCAGTTACTGCAAATACATACCTGAGGGCACTCAAATCAACCTAAAGGGAAATAAAATAAACATAAAGGGTAAATACAACTGTGACACTACAGGCATAATTTACATCACAAAATGTCAGGGATGAAATGGGTTTTATGTTGGAAAAACAGAGCAAAAGCTTCAGAATCATATTTATGAACATTTATATGAAATTAAAAAAGAAAGAACCACCAATGCACTGTTCAGGCATCTAAGTGGACACTCTGACCACTCTTTTAAATTTAGCATATTAGAAAGAGTGGAGAAAGAAAAGCGCGGGGGGGGGGTACTTGGACAGTAATACTGGAGCAACATGAATTAAAACGGCAACTGCAACTAGAGGCATACAGGCAACCAGGACTAAATGACCATGTCAGCATTGCTCCCATCCTGAAACTAAAAGCATGGGAGAGATAAATTGTTATAAAAATAACACTTTGTTGTTATTTTAATTACTATTAATGGTCCGTTTACAAAGATTCTTTGCATGACAACCACATGAACTAATTTTAATAGCACAACAATTAAAACAGCATGTATACTGGGGCATGAATTTAATGACAATATATACTATTTTGGGGGATGTGTATAATACGGGAATGTTGCTTTAAAATTTTAAAAGGATCACATGACCAGTGAAGTTTATTTAAATGGCTCTGGAACTGTTACAACTTGTATCTGATGAAGTTTTAAATGGTTTAAAATGAAAGTGCTTATATACTTATTGGATTGTACTGTATTTCTTGGATTAATCCTGTGTTTTACACTTTCGCTGGATTGTTCTGCACTTCTTGAGCAATATCTGAAGTTGTTATGGCTTGGTTTTGGACTGTTTGACTTCTAGCAGCAAGTATTTCTTAGTTTGTGATTTTGGAACATTTTTTAAAGATATAACCAACTTGGACCACAAAATCAGACTCATGACTTCAGCCACAAAGTGAGACAAGGAAAGGGAAATTTGAACCCGAATTTAGAAAGTTGTCCTGCAACAGAGCAATTAGTGGTAGGTGAATTGTGTATCTAATATGTTGAATCCTAGAGCTAGCTTAAGAATTCTTTTAGCACTTTGTGCTAATGTTTAGAGGGAAATATTCAAAGGAAATATGATTAATGTTACTTATGGAAACACTTGAAACAATTAGAAATATACCCAATAAATTTCAGTGAATAAATACTCAAAGCAACAAACAAAGTTATATGCATTAACTTTTGCTACATGCTGCTGTTGACTGTTTCAAGTAAAGATAGTTGAATTGTTATAATAAGGAAATGAGGCACTTAAACTGTATACAACTGAATCAACAAGAAAATTGCACTGTAGATGGAGGACAGATGAGAGATGGATTTACATTTACCTTACTTAGTGAAGAAAGTTAAGGCAATATAAGGCAAATGAAATTGAAATGTTAGTGATTCTGGATTTTTTATGTGTTTTGTGGAAAGACTATGGAACCGATTCATGAAGGCTTGCACGGAGTCTAAGAGTAGAGTAAGACTCCATGCAGCCAACATGTCTGCTGAACGATCCAGGAACAGCCGGCAGGAGCGTGCAAGAGAGCTCCTAAAATGAGTCTTACACGGACAGGGCTTGGATATGCAAATTACCTCAATTGCAGGTGAAAGCTATGCAAATGAGGTAAATTTGCAATCCAGGAAACCCGGACCTGTCCGAGTAAGAGTAGTGTTATCTGCAGAAATGTACTCAGTTGACAACTGAGTACTGTTTTGCAAATAGCAAAACGGAGCCGTGACAGCACCAAATAAAGGTTGCATCCAGTTGAGGAAGCATGCCAATGGCCAAATATATGGCCATTGGCAATGTTCACCGATGCAAAATAAAAATAAAACTATTTTTTTTTATCCCGATCGCCGATGTTTAACGTGCAAACGCGCTGTGCTCTAAAAACCAGAAAACCAATAAATAAAATCCACAAATGTGGATTTTATTGTAATTCCTAATTTACAATGCAAGGGAATGGCAGGCAGAAGACAACAAGTTTCCAAGTAGAGGTTGCTAAGGGGGGTAGCTCAGTCGAAGAGATGTAACCAAGCATTAGTAGGCAATCCTATGCAAATGAGGGTAAGGATAGTGAATCCCAAATTTACATAGCAAATGAGCACAGTCAGTGGAGTGTAGGAGTAGGATAAGGGGAGTATCAGAGTAGAAGATAGGTGACATCATGAGGGGGGTATGTATGAAAGAAGTGAAGCTCATTGGAGCAGAGTGGCATGTGTTTGCTGTCAGTTACTCATCACTGGAAGAGGTGTGTTAACAGGTACTAAAGGCAAGAAATTGAAGGTGTATGCCATGGATAACACTAAAGTTTCTTGTAGAAGTGCTTGCAACGTGTTTGCGCATGGGTGTGCGCTTGTATATCCGATTAAGACTGTGTGCATGCGTGTACGCCTGTGTGCGTGCATTTAAGCCGGAGTAAGCATGTCTAAGGTTGTTTAAAGTTGTGTAAGCATGTTTGCGCTGGTGTGCACGCATTTTAGCAAGAATAATCAAGTTTTAGTCCGTGTAAGCATGTGTGCACGCGTGTGAGCTGGTGTGAGCGTGTTTGCACTTGTGTGCGTGGTGCCGCCCCCCTGAGGAAACAGAAAGGGAAAAGGAAGCACAACAAATAGTAGGAAGTTAACCAGGGAGTACTAGTAGAGCTAGCAGGTGAAAACAATCAGAATCAGGCAATTACACAGGCAGTACACTAGCCCAGCCCAGCACTTAAAACTCTGCAAACAACATTCCACTATGTTTCTCTCAGAGGCACTGCAACACTGCAGTAAGCTAATAGAAGTGAAAACTGAAAAAGCTTTACTCAGACAAAGAAATGTTAGGGGCTGCCATTGCTGTTATAAGCCGACATATGCAACATGCTGAGGGTGCTGACAATGCGAATGCTGCTGGACAACCCACAGTGAGGAGATGGAGAAGAGTGTACAGGCCCAGGGTAACCTATCAGGGGCTACATGAGCTGGAGATAGTGGAGCACTATAGAGTGGACAGAGACCTCATGCAGCAAATTGTTGAGCTGTGCAGGCCACGCCTCACACACAGAACCAACAGAGGGAAATCCATCTCAGTGGAAACCAAGGTATGTGTTGGCCTAAGAATATTAGCAACAGGTACCTTCCAGACACCAACTGGTGATATGATGGGAATATCACAGGCATCAGCATCCAGGGTACTGCACCAGTTCCTGGATGCCATGTCAGCACATGTCGGTGATCATGTATATTTCCCCAATTCCCATGAGGTATTGGCCAGCAATATGCGTCTCTTCCAGCAAATAGCAGAATACCCTGAGGTAGTGGGTGCAATAGACTGCACGCACATACACATCAAAGCACCAGCTGGTGAGCGGGGTAGGGTCTACTTTAACCGCAAGGGCTTCCCCTCCATCAACTGCCAGGTCATGTGTGATGCCCAGGGCATAATACTGAATGTGTGTGCTGGCTGCCCTGGAAGCTACCATGATTCCCATATCTGGCATCTGACACAGCTGTACCAGACATTTGCCTATGGGGACATCCCTCATGGTCACCTAGTGGGGGATGCTGGCTATGCACTGGAGCCGTGGCTGATGACACCCATCAGAAACGCACACACACCTGAACAGGAATGCCATAATGAGGCACACGCACAAACACAAAATGTAATCGAGCATGTGTTTGGGCTGCTCAAGTCACGGTTCTGGTGCCTGGACACATCTGGTGGAGCCTTGCAGTACTCACCAACTACATGTACCCAAATTGTCATGGTATGTGCTATGCTACATAATATGATCCTGTGAAAACAGCTGCAGCAGGACCAGCATAGGCCCGGGCCAAACAGACCCCCACCATTGCCAAGGCCATCACAGGCAGACCGTGACTCGGAGGAGGAACAACCTGAGCCTGCCCCAGTAGGCAGAAGGAGGTGTGCCCAGTATGCTTTGGCCTTGGCAAAGAGGCAACGCATAGCGCATACGCTGGCTCAACCCTGGAAATGATACCTCTCTCTGACTCGCACATATAGTAAAAGGCATGGCTAACTTGACACTACCTGTTTTCAAACATGTATAGGGGGTGTAGTATGTGCATCCAACATAGACAGCCCTGCAGCACCACCTGAGGCATGATTGCCATATGTTAAGCAATATAAAGCAGTGCTAAACAGCTTTTACCACCATTTAGTATATGTAAACAAAATTGCACACACCAACTAGCACAACTGTGGTCAATGTTGAGCAATATTGGGCAACGTTCAGCAATGCTGGTTAATGTTGAGCAATGTTGGACAAGCTTTGTCTAAGTTGGGCATAGCTGAACAAAAGCCAACATGCTCATATTTGCTCTACTGGCCCTTAAGCAGTCTGGTCTGCTCAGTATGAAAATATAAAGCAGTGACAGGCCTCGAACCCAGAATACTGTGCACTATAGTCATAGTACTGAACCACTAAACCATGACAGTATGTCAGTGGTCAGTCTGTATGAAGAAATGTTGATAAGTCTATACAAAGTATCTCATGGAAACCCTGCAGGCACAGCATAATCCCTGTCAAGTTATGACACAAAGGTGAGCCCTGCAGTAATAATAGAACTTGATTTTCAACACACATATAGTATAAATGTTAATATTGGTCATGTTCACACACATCAACAAATGTAGTGGACCTCAGACAGCAACATACTGAAAGGTCACACTGGGCATGCTCACACACTTGAATAAATGAGACAAATGTCAGGCAACAAAACACTGAAAGGCCAAACTGAGCATGCTAACACACTTAGGCCATGTCTGAGTACAGCAGTGGGCAACACATATCTGGCAGTTGCATGTGTTAACCCAGAAACCTCTCACTATTCAGCAATCTGCCTTGTGCACACAGTTATATGACAACAGACACATATATAATATAGTGGAACCCTGTCATAATAAATTATGTTCTGCAGATACTTAGGTTGTTCATAGAAAGTGGGAAAGCAAAGAAGATAAAAAACCTGCAATCAGTATCATCAATAAACAATGTGCATCCCAAACATTATCATAGGTTCAGAGGTTGATACTAGGCTATCTGCCCTAGGGCACGTATAAGCCTAGCCAGAGTGTGTTTGGCTTTCGCAATCCTGTTAGATTAGTAGACTGTGCCTGTGAATAGTAGGTCACACAAGATAGCCCATTTACGTTTAGTGAAGTATGCCCTTTTTGGAGACTTGGGAAACACCTTAAAAGAGGGTATTCCTCTTTGGCAAGTCTGATGATGTCAGCATCCTACAAATATAGCAGTGGAAATGAGAAACCCAGTAAAGCATATAGCACGTTGTGTTAATGCGTATGTCTCTAGTGTCATAACATAGTTAGGTAGGGGTTTGAATCCTGCAATTGTTGAGTGTGTGTGTGTGTGTGTGTGTGTGTGTGTGTGTGTGTGTGTGTGTGTGTGTGTGTGTGTGTGTGTGTGTGTGTGTGTGTGTGAGACACTGTTGGTCAATGCGGTGTGGGTTTTGCTTTTAGTACGGTATGACATATCAGGATTAAAACAGTATGTGCATTGCACACATCAGGTATCTGTGTGGCAAATAAATATATGTACATGTGACCTCAATTAGTACATAGGTGTGAAGCCTGCATACTACATGAATACGTTTGTTACCTTTGACAGATTGTGCCGCTGCTTCTCAGATCGTAGGTCACATATGTATGTACGTGACAAGGCCAGCCACTGTAGTGATCTGTGGCCAAGGTCATCTGTGTCACACACACCCATGACATTTTTTATAGACTAGTGTGAGTGAGGGTACATGCCTGGGGTATATGTCAGACATGTTCATACACAACAAAGTCTGGCAATAATGGACAGTCATTATAGATGTACAACAGCCTTGTGGTTATGCATACAGGCCCCTAATTTCTTATGTGATACACTGAGGGACTTCACAATACCTTTGGATATGTGGATACCAAAGGACAGATGCCATAACACTTGGCTGTATGTACACACTGTTACCCGACATACATGTTGGGGGCTACCACCTATGTGGTACTGTCGGGATACTATGTATAGTAAATGTGGATGACTATGCTATAGTTGGCTTAGAGCTATACAGCATGTGTTGGACAACAGGTATCTGTCTGTATGATACCCTCATGTAGGATATGTGTCCCATCCAGAGAATGCATTGTAGGCCAATGCATGCATTTCCAGATGTGGATGGACATATCCCTAGTGTGTTTGCATGTACCTAAGAGGGCTATATGCCAAACAGGTGTGGTCCCAGGAATGGGTGGCGGTCAATACCACTGGTTACTGTTATAGTATAGTACTGGAAGGATCCAACTGTTACTGAGTTCCCTACATCTGTGTGTCAGTTGTCAGGACATCATCTAATGATTGGTTAAAGTCAGGCTGTTGAGGTTGTGTATACTACCAGAATGCAAAACATTGACAGATAGTAACAGTATCACCCACAGCATAGTGTCAAACCATGTCATACACACATGTGTACCCATGTTAGAACATATCTGTAGTAGAATGCATACTGGTAATACAGGGTATGTCACACGTCCCATGTGTCCACTATGCACGTACATGCAGACAGTGCACCCTCACCATGTTCACAGATGTACACCTGCTAATCTGTACTGCACACATCACACACGTACTGTCCACTCACTAACACATACTGGCAACATTATACACTTCAGCCAAGTGGCACATGGGCGGACAATACACACTCAGACTTAACACTGGTGTAAACAATACTACATTGACAATCATAGCTTTGATGCATCATGCCTGCTCAGGTATACCTACAAGGATATCATTACACTTTCCTGTTGACAACATGCTAACATTTCTACACTGCTATAATGTCACCCTGTGCATCAGCACCATGTTAGCCTGTTCCTGCATCAATGTTATAGATGACAGGAGGTGGCACAGGTTTCATCATATGCACAGGGTGTGTTGTTGGTTTGCCAGGGCCCGACACTGACCCATCCAATCGACATGTATGTGTGTGTGTGTGTGTGTGTGTGTGTGTGTGTGTGTGTGTGTGTGTGTGTGTATGAGGGACAACAGTACAGCATGAGCCAATGTTGATGCAATGTGTGTGTGTATGTGTGAGCCCTAGGTGTTTGGTTTATGTGTGTGTGTGTGTCTGCATGCACACAGCTCCATCATGTGGCTGAATATACAGGAGGTTGTGGGACAGCCACAGACTGTACCTGCCAGGACGTACAGATCATTGTCTCTGGGCACAAACATGGTACCTGTGCCTGGCAGGGGTGCTACGGACAATATCGGGTACCAAGCCTGACTGGGTACTATCATCAGAGGCAGAGGTATGTCGACTGAACCCATGTCCCTGCTAGGACTGGCCAGAGCCACGTGCACGGTCTACTAGGACGGTCAATCGACAGGCCAGCCCCAGTATTACTGGGGCTGGTACTGCCACTACGGGAGTGGCTGTGATCTGTGGGTCATCTGCGATGACTGCCAGCTGTTGATGTTGCTGGCATACATCCGCGTCGACATCTCATCTGCCCTGCATGGTCCTGGCTCATGGAAAACACATTGTGGAGGGCATCTAATGTCTCCCCCAATGTTTATCAATGACCTCGGTGTAATTACGGATGGCACCGGCAAGGTCACGGATACTGTCATTGATAGCGATGTTATGGGCCCTCTGCACCCTTATTCCCTGTCTGGTGTACCGTTCCATACGTGCCTGTGCCTGCATTACAGCCCGGAACATACCTGTGGTTGTAAGACCTGTGGCTGCACGTCTGCCAGGGGCATTACGAGCAGTGGTGCTCCCATGGGAACCCCTGGACATCCGCCTATGTTGTACCATTCCAGGAATCTTGGTATAGCTGCTGTGAAGGGATGCATGTGCCATGGATACCACACTATCCTGGTCAATGCCAACTGTATGCTGTCCCTCGGCTAACACCATTGGTGATGAGGGATGTACTGGCAGTATGAGTGTGCACATAGATGGTGTGGAAAGCTGTGTACTGTCGATTGGTGGACCAATGACAGACCCTGTCAAACCTGCCTGTGCCACAATACACGTATCATCATCTTCACTATTTGTGGCAGTGATTTCAGGTTCCCTGCTGCATTCAGCCAACCCAACCTCAGCACCTGTGAGAGGAAGACAGGAAACACAATTTACAATCTGTACATGATGTTATCACACATGCACACATGCACACAAATACACTCCTCACTACAGCAGATACACACACACACCAGCAATCCAAAACATACTCAATAGTAGTTGAAGGTGGGGGACAGTATCACAAAGCAAGCAGTCACCTCACACGTGTCAGCATGTGGAATATGTGTTGCTCAAGACCATGCAGTGAGAGTGTAGACAGCCCTAGTTAATAACAGTATACATGGCTTTGATGCATATGTGTAGTTGTTCAGTGATTGGCTACATCCTGGAACACAATGTGTACAAGGACACAACATTGCTGTGCAAGTATTATAAGCTCTGCAATGTCCTGTGCACCATCACTCACAGCTATACATACCATGGCTGCATGTGTTATCTGCGTGTCACATAGAATTCCATGTCTAATTACAGTGTCTGTAGCAGATAATTGTGGGCACAGGTGTAGCACATGCATGCTATGTACACACACGGGATGAGTGGTGCATGTATACGTGATGGAATACCAATGCTCGACATGGCCATTGTACAGTGGTTATAGTGAGTGTGGGACATATTGCAGATTTGTCAGTGCCAGCCATGACATGGCATGCTACACGCCTGCAACATTAAGCATCACACATACCCAATGTGTGTCATGTGACCTATACACCCAATAGCATTCCAGGACATATATGTGTCACTTTGTACAGATGGCGACTGCTATGCATATTGTGTATAGTTGCATATGTTTGCACACACATAACATGCTATGCATATTGTGTATAGGTGCATATGTTTGCACACACACAACATTGAGGTGCAAAGCAATGACTGCTATGTGTAGTACTGTGGTCACTGTAAATGGATGGGGTATAGTACCATGAGCCATCATCATCATGCATCATGTGGTCACTCAAGGCTACTAATGTGTGACAGACCACCGCCTAGCATGTTGTACCTAAACTGCAGTGCCGTGGCTACGTTCACAATTACACAGCCACTTTGTACATGGGTGCGAGAGGTGCCCAATAGGGAGCATTGCCTAACATGACTGTGTTTGTGTTGAAGGGTGTTGCACAGCCCTATGATAGGCCTCTACCCCTCAGGTATATCATGTGTGCTGTGTGGATGACATGTGGGATACTGAAGTGTGACCTTACAACGGGTGTGTGGTTACGCCATGTGTAGCATGTTGAGGTGTACTGCGTATGACAA
Source organism: Protopterus annectens (assembly GCF_019279795.1). Lineage (NCBI taxonomy): Eukaryota > Metazoa > Chordata > Ceratodontiformes > Protopteridae > Protopterus > Protopterus annectens. Next base: position 1,172,334,453 of record NC_056733.1, on the reverse strand, counting down.
ACGTGTTATGTTGTGTACATCTGTACCAACTATGCCTATCCAATGTGCAGTACGGTGTTGCCACAAGTGTGTCTGATGCTCTGTGTATTGCATGTGCTTGAGGCAGCTGCTGACATTACTGAGATGTGCAACGTCTTACAGCAAACATGCACAGCATGCATTATGCGTAGGTGTGTTATGTGTACATGGCCTACACCTCACCTATGACATGCACATTTCATTACCAATATTAATGTTATAACACACTCACCAGCATGGATCGTCTGCCCTGCTGTCACACCAGAGGGACCTACAAGAATATGAAACAGTTTGTCAGTGGCCACAACTTTGGCAGTGCTACTGTGCATTTGCTAAACTAAAGTAGAACAACAGTCGACAGTCACAGGTGTACAGATAATATTCTAAATATCAGTATTGCACAACACTAGGCAGCACAACTGCTAAACACACAGTACACATCTCACATATGCATAATCTAACAATACAGGTAACAGTAGTCTACAGATAGGGCATGCTACCTGCACGCTCCATGTCAACATGCTGGGTGGCTCCGGCCTCCATGATGACAAATGTCAGTTGCTGTTGCTGTTGTTGCCCAGGAGCCACCACGTTTAGGAGCAGCTCCTCCACTCTGGTGAGGGGGGGATGAATGGCCACCCCACCACCTGTGGCAAGCTGTTGTCTATGGATATCAGACGCACACCGCCGGACATGTCTAATTAAATCACTGCAGTGAGGGCGTGCCTGCTCATATGTCTGGTTATGCATGCCTATGTCATTTACCCGAAGAACAAGATCTTGCCACAGTGCAATCCGCTCATGCTGGTGCTGGCTGCTTCTGGAAAACAGCAGGGAGTAGTGCTGCACCAGGCTGTGGTGGATTTCCTGTTCCTCCACTGCTGTGTAACAGGGATTACGTTGGTGGGCCATTGCCCTGAAAGACAAATGAACAATATGTGTGAGCGAGTCCTGTGGCACGCTTTACACCCTTAACTACAGATATCACTTAACTGCCATATATAGCATCCATTTGTCTGTCAGAGGATACACACATTCAATACCACATATTGGTGCTCAGGCCCCAACTGACTGACAGTGCCTGGCACACTCTATATATCAAATCACTATACACCAGTACCCGACACACTGTTTGTGAAACAATGCATAACCTCGCCACAGGGGTATATATCAAGCTAATGCATGAAGACAGATGTCATCCATTGCAATGAATGTAAAGTACAGTTACAGTATTACCAGTAAACCACCCTAGTCATTGATGCCATACCCCTGCCTAACATATGTGCACAGTTGTTAATATAGGTGGCATACTGCTGTAACAGAGTATACATGTTGCTAGATACACACGTATACCCTGTAACACACATATGATTATGGGCATGGTACAGGCATAATTACATGCATATCAGACAAACATACAATACACCAATGTATGCCAACCCAGATGAGCTTTACCTGTGTACCATACAGAACTGTGTGCCACTACTTACAAAACCTTATGCCTGAGGTATGTAATCTGTGCAGACTACAGGAAACACACAAGACAATGTTACAAAGCAATGTGAACATATACCATACTGTGCTGTTTAGGCCTACAGCTTCAGGTAGTACTACAGTTCATATGGGAGTTGGATTCACCAGCAGTACCCCTCACTAAGCACACATGTATTGCTTTAGCCTACAATGGGACACCACAGTCATCAACAAGGATCTACGTCACAACGTATGCCATACTACTATGTCTGCCTAGCAATAATATACACATCTTTTGCTGGCCTCACAGCTAGGACACAAAATACCATGTCAGAAACGAATTCACACTAAGTTATCACACCTTTACAGACCTTGCACACATTCACCATCACACTCATTCAACCTCACATAGCAGGTATTACACTGAGTACATGTGTGTGTGTGCATCGTGTCATAGGTAGGTAATATGTTATTGGCCCTAGGGCCTAGAGCAGCCTAGCCATATGCTACCCTGGCCTTTGACACACATGTAATATGATTTCACTTGCCCCTGTCAACTAGAACCCCAGAGGTGATTCCCGGGGTGTATTATCTATCTCCCAAACAATCATGAGGGGTATTTATGACAACTGCTAATGAGGAGCCTTGTTTGCTATTGATAGGTGGTTTATTCCAGAGTATGGCATATCTCTGAGATAGGAACCTATCCCTCCAGCATGTGCTGTTTAGTGAGCTGGCAAGGTTTATGGCCCTAGAGCGTGTAGCCCGAAGGGATTGTGATATGTTGACATGGTGGTTGTCCAACAGCTATGGGTGTGACATACTTCTGTATGTCCGGCAGAGGTCAAGTCTGTGTGGGCGGTATGCAACACAGTCTAGCTGTGGTTTTGTGAGTCAGTCTGCATAGGGCATCTGTTTGAGGCCAGTATGACTCTTTGTGAGGTATGTCTGTGGCCTTTCCACTTGCTGTAGTAGTCATGTGAGGTACATACCACATGGGGCATTGTGATGAGTAGAGGGGGAACACTTACCTATATTTCCCTAGATGCCACACCTTTTGTGATGACACGTACCACATAGATTACAAGACTAGTGTGGCACTGTGATTATCAAAGGGGAGGCTACTGTCCACCTGTGTCCCATGTTCCCTTATCACACCTTCAGTGTTAGGTAGATTTCCACCTATGTGGTAGTTAATGGGTACGGTGTTTTGGAAAGGAGGGATGGCACTGCAGTATCGACACTGGTCTTCAGTCCATGTCTTGGTCACCATGCACCTGTTGCAGTACATATGACCCCGTGTCTATATATATATATATATATATATATATATATATATATATATATATGTACATATATATATACACATATATCTAAACATCCATTGCTGTACATATAGATGTACATATAGGCACATGTACAGTCCACCTTTCATGGTGGGGATATCAATTATGAGACAGGTTTGAGATATACAGTTATGTCATAATATTGCACAGTGTTGTGCAGAATGCATTTTGGTGTCCTCAGCCCATGTAGCTTTAGCAGGCCTCACTGGCTGTAACACAGCAGATCTGACAAATCAGTCCCACAGCGTTTAACCACCACATGACATATACCAGCACTGCATGCTGTTTTCTATGCCACACACTACAACCTACACAGATATATGCACATAACAACCTTCAACAACATATATATGTCCACCCTTCACTAACAGTTGCAGTATGTCCCTTGCCCTATGCACATGTGCAGATACATATAGATACATGCTGCTGCCACATATGGATGATTCACAGTATGTAGAGTACTCTACAAGAACATCTACTGCATGCCGGCAAATACATATGTGTTACATACCTTACCATTGTATTTCTCTGCTCTGTCTGTTGTTACTGTTTTTTTTTTTTTGTTGTTGTTCTGTTTTTTGGGTTTTCTCTGTCTGTTTCTGTTTCTGTCTCTTTTGTCTGTGTCTCTGTCTCTTTCTCTGTCTCTCTCTCTCTCGCTCTCTATCTCTCTGTTTCTGCAATGATATTATTGCATGTGTGGACAGCAGGTACAGCCTGCTTTTCTAGGTATCTGCACATGTGCATGTGAGAGCCTCTGCACCAATTGGTGCCCACCATTTAGTAATTGCATGCAGCCTGCTGTGTGTTAATTGCAGTACTCACTGTGATTGCAGCCCACTGCTATAAAATGCTAGGTTAGGTAGGCGTAGCCCTTTCAACTCTCCAAGGTGGAGCCCATGCTTGTTTGCTCTGGACACCATTGTGTCAGTCAGAAGGTTGGTATATGTCTCATATCTGAAGCTAGGGTTGTAGCCAGTGATATGCATGTTGTACTCAAACCTGAATGTTGCTGCTTCCAGTACACACTTCTCAGTGTAGACTTTTACTCACCCCTCTAACTGCTAACACAGGATACATGGGAGTATGTACTTTCTTTTTGAATTAGACAATTCACTGCCATACAAAAGTAGTTATTGCAATGTATTCCTCTGGCACATGCACTGTTTGTGAACTGCTATCATGTAATTATTAAGTTACTCACTTCTGAACAGTTTGTGGTTTGTTTGTGTTGACATTAGCACAGGCTGCTCAAGACAACTGGACATATTTCAGTACTGAGTATGCCTACCTACACCCTTGGTTTTGCCTGAATACACAGGTATATAGTACTTTTGGGTAGGAGTGCAGAGCTGCAAAGAGCATTATTTATTATCGTGTGATGTTTATCTTGCTGAACATACAGGGTTGCTGTGTACCTGTTTGTCTATCAAGGCAAGTAGTCTGTCTGCGTAGCTCCCACCTGTAGACATATCCAGATGGTAGCCAGTGGTTAGCCTATTATTCTTTGTCTATGCACCACACCAGTCTTTTCAGCAATAGAACAATGGCTTTGTCACAGTTGGTTGCTAGCAGTACATGGCTACATCCTGTGATATTTCTGTGTTGTACTCCTACGTAAGGGCATGCTTGTGGAACTCCTTCAAAAGCTATTTGCAGAGTGTGTAACAGCAGAAATGCTGATATGCCTGTGTGTTTCTGCCTCTGCCAGGCCTCAGATACTCTCAGGTATATATTTGAACAGCCTCAGGGAAAGGTACATATAAGTGAGATACACCTGTAATATATTACAGACATATTTCAGTTGAGACTTCGGGTAATCGGAGCATATGTATCACTACACCTTTTCTGACATGCAAGCAGTGTCTACTCTCACTTATTGACATTATTCATTAAGTGTGATTCCCCACTTTTCTGCCTAATGTTAGTACTTTTCAGAGTGATTCAGAGGGGCACAGCTAACATTTGTTTACAAATCAGGGACATCCCTGTAAAGCAGTCACACTTGGGAAGTCTGGCCTCTGCCCTATTCAACTATGCCAGTGTTTATCCTGGTCTGATACTGTGTGGGGTTTGTAAGGTGCTACTGTAACATTATTCCCTGCTAGAATGGCTGGTTCTCTTTTCACAGTCATGTCATGCAATTCCACAATAACTGCTGGTAAAGACCCACAGAACAAGATTTGTGTTATGGCGTTCCTATTTTCCCTTTAAATTCCCTCATTGTAAGGCATGATATATTTATTTCAGCACTAAAAGTTATTGCATATCAGCTGTGGCTTAGTGGTGCTTCATGCAGTCTAGTGTGTCCAAGGTCTGGTGTTCGAGACTGACAGAGGTGTTTTATTTTGCTGCTGAGCAGAACAAGGGCCTTGACATAGAGTGACTAAGGCACTTTTAAGCAGTTGTAAGTGGGTTTGTGCGGGTTTGCACGATGCTTAGCGATGCTTAGCTAAGTGCACACATGCGCACATTCACTTAAATCCGCTTACTACTGCTTAAAAGTGCTTACTACTGCTAACCCCTGCGCTAATTTCTTTGAGAGAAAAGAAAATGGGGAGACAGGAAAGTGGTGAAAAAGGGGGCACAAAGAGGAAAAGACAGCAGGAAAACAAGCTCGGGGTGTGCAGGACAGGTGTAGGGAAGGTCCATAGCTGCCCATTTCTTTACCAGCAACAGCTGTGCATATGCAATAAATTTGGAGTGAAATTTGAAACCTTCCACCCCTGGGAGAGGGGTGAGGACAACAAAGTATGTTATACTGCCAATTATAATTATCAGTTTACATGTCCAGCGGACATGTGTGCGAAATGGGCAGCTATGTATGGGGCGTAATTTTTTTGTGGGTACAGATTGCCCTTTTTTTTTTTCAGGTGAGAGTGGAATGTGAGGTAGAGAAAGTAGGTATATTTGGGGAATTAGGTTGGGGAGGTAAACAGACAAGACAAACAAGATGCATACAGGGGTGGTGTATGACACATGGGGTGGGTGAACACAATTGATGGGGACAGATGTTTGGAAATTGCAAGCCCATGAGCCCACAGATGGTAACAGTGGAACTGAGATCCCCACCCATGGGCAGTCACCACTGCACCTTCACAGCCCCAAGGGTGGCTGTGCTGGGGGCTGCGTAGGATGGGCAGGCTCACCCGTGAGACACGCCACTCTCACCTCGAGCTGGCATAGGGGATTAGCGACTGAACGCTGGATCTCCCTATGCACCACAACCCGGACCCTTCGAAGGGTGACAGGTGGCCCTTCTCCACCCATGCTTGCATGGGGGGACAAGCCCCATCCCCTGCAGTGCTTCCGCCTGAAGGTGGCACAGGACCAACAGAGGAGGGGAGCCCGGGCTGGGCACCAGACCTGCTGGTGCCAGGTGCACTCGCTAGCGGAGGAGGGACATGTGGGTCCGCTGGGACCGGCCTTCCCATACGTTCTGTGATTAGGTGTGTTTAATTACAACATAAACAACAGCATTCCAGATTAGTTGTAACAGCATGCAGTAATATTCCCATTAACCCAACACACCACGGTTCTAACAATTTAACAGCAAGCATAACAAATGCATATATTGAACAACAGTGGACATTCCAACAGCATGCAGGGATGATTGGTAGCAACAGGCCACCATGATTGTGGTGTTTGAACAGGACACATGCATCAAAGTGAATGCAGATATTTATAGAACAATAGGACATATGTCCCAACAAATGTTTTGAGATTACACATACCCATTGAGGTGTGGAATTGCATGGTTTATGCACATACAGTAGGATGTAGAAAGAAACCTCAATTAACATCTTATAAGTACTTTTAGTCTACACTACATTCCTAGTGACTGCAGGTGTATATCCCCTACATGTATTATTACACTTGCCAACATGCATTCGGTTGTATAATGGGTTTGGCTAGTTCATTATATACCTGACCTATAGCTGATATACTAACTGTCCAAGATGCAGATGTTACTGCTACATATTTAATGATTTTATTTATATTTCTTTATCTACATATCTGGATGTATTCACATGTCATTGCTGCATTTCGTTTAGCACACTCACATTTCTGGGGAACAAATTAACAAGCTACTCATGTGCCAGATTTACTTATGCATGCCAGCCAGTAACTGACTGTTGAGGACTGTATATATGCTTCACAGCTACTAGCACTTCCATCAACCACTTTAGATGGGACTGCCCAACTGTGGGTTGCCAGCACTTATTAAAACAGTACTATTTGTATAATGCAAGGGTACAACAGCATTTCAAAGTCAGTGACACAGACACACTCCAGTTTTTATACCTTTATTAATTACATTACACACTTTTCCACAGGCTCTCTCCTTTATTTGATATTACAGTGCATATGGAAGACATATTCAAGACATATTATACCTTTATTAATAGGTTAGAACACTCTTTTTCAGGCTCACTCACTTATTTTATATGACAGTACCTGCAGAGATATTATTCCAGACATATTTTACCTTTCTTAATGGGTTACTACACTCTTTTTCTGGCTCTCTGACTTATTTTATATAACAGTACATGCAGAGGACTTATTCAGGGCATTTTATGGCTGTATTATTGGGCTACAACACTTTCTTTCAGGCTCTCTCACCTAATTTATATAACAATACATGCAGAATAATGACTAACCTTCCTGGTGGCGCAGCCTTAGCAGCCTATCTGCATAGGCTTGCTGATTCACAGCACGGACACCTGCAGCTGTGAAGTAAATGAACGGATATTGAGACATACCTATCCATTATACAGAATCAATTATCATTTCTTACATACTGCATTCCATGGCTACCTACTCAGTTGTGGGGCATCTTGCATCCCATGGGCCTCCTGTATCCATTGGTTCAGTAGGTCCTGCTTCCATCTCTTCAGGTCTGCATGGTGGTGACAGACCTGCTCACCAGTCCGAGGAATGCCTGTGACACTGGTGAGGTCATGAGCTAACCGGTTCCAAGCCTCTGCCTTGTACTCCGTCCCTTGGAACTGGCCCTGCAGGAGTCTTGACTCATGATGGTGGACAAGGAGCCAAACCATGTATTTCAACTCCTCGATGCCCCAACGTTGCGCTCTCCAGCACCAGCCATTCTAACTGCAGATGGGAGCTACAATCAGTTATGGCGAGTATTTCTGCCTCTGAGGCTTAAATATGACGCATTTCCCGCACTTTTTTGTGATTGGCCATTTTTGAAAATTCTCGGCTGACTGCAGACCTGCTTAGTAATGGTTATTCTACCATTTATAGGTATATGCATGTTAACAGTGGCTGTTTATCCTAAGCTGTCATGGCTTAGTGGTTCAGTACTTTGATTATGGTGCACAGAATCCTGGGTTCGAACCTTGTCATTGCATTTTATTTTACTACTGTCCAGACAGGCTAGGGGGTGTGGCTGTGTTTAAGCAACTTTGCTCAACGTTGCTCCACATTGCCCTACGGTGCGCTGGTTGACACGATGCGCACCTCCGTGCAAACCTATTGCACTGGGTAAAGCGCTATTTAGCTATGGGCAACTCTATTGCTCTGGGTAAAGCCCTGCTTAACTATGGGCAACTCTATTGCGCTGGGTACAGCGCTGCTTAACTGTGGGCAACTTTATTGCGCTGGGTAAAGCGCTGCATACCTGTGGGCAATTATATGTCAGGATCCCTTATAAATATATATTTTGTTCACTGATACACAGGCCATTTCAATGTTTTTTAGAAAAATTTTAAACATATATGTCAGGAATTATTTCATATACTAATTTAGAACATAAATAGAAAGGGGAGTGGTGGGACTCGAACCGTGAATACCTCCTCTTTGTGCGAATGCTCTACCATTACGCTATTGCT
>NC_056733.1:1172278264-1172320764 GCF_019279795.1 Protopterus annectens | reverse complement strand
ATTCTCACATGGGGTAATTGGCTAGGCTTAAAATAGCTCACAAGGGCACTTAGCCTAGTACTAATCTATATACCTATGGATTGAGTATTTCTAATACAACTTAACTTGCAGATGTGAAGTAAGTCCATTGATAATGGGCTGGAGCATGCCATGTATGCTAAATACAGGTGACCTCTTAGAAGTCTTTAAGAAGTTAACTATTGAGATAGGGGTCTGAAGCAGTCCACACAGAACATATTATTTAGGCCTTGTATCCTTTTTGTAAGGTATCATCTCTGCAGACATTCTAGCTGTTGTATGTGCCTGGACAGATACATGCAAAAGAGGCATTATACTCAATGATCGGTCCAGTGAGAGTTGAGTAAAGGTAGACAATGATATCTTTGGATCTAGAAACAATCCATTGTTTATGAGTTGTGCAATATAGAAAGGCTTCCTTACCACAATGGACACATGATGGCCAAATGTTAGGTTACTGTCGACATATGTTTCCAAATCTGGAACTACTGAGTCATCACTTTGGAGTGTGTTGTCATTGTGGTAGTCCCCTGGTGAGTCAACCTTCCAAAGGAGATGACAATGCATTTCTGGCATTTTGCTTTAGTCTATGAGTTCATCACCAGTTATTTGATGAGGACAAGCCTTTCGGTAGGATGGCTAAGTTTTTATGAATTTGATCACTGCTCTTAGTTTATAGTCATCTGTGAACTTAGCCAGAATGTTTTTGTATTGGCTTTTACTTCTGAGAAATAGAAGCCAAACAGGAGAGGTCCCTGCACTGAACTCTGGGGGACTCCATCAGTGACTGATCTTTTTTGTAAAGACAGCGTCCTCTGTTTTGATTTCCTGCATCCTATCTGTGAGCTAGTTGGCAATCCATTCAGTGATAAGGGTCTTTATTCCTGGTTAATTAAGCTTTTCTACTATGCCTGAGTGGATGTTTGTGTCAAAAGGCTTGACCAGGTCAGTGTAAGAGGTATGCATTGTTTTACCTTCATCCATTGTTTTGGTGACCTTTAAGTCCCAGATTGCATAAGCATGACCTGGGTTTGATGAATTCAAACTGAGATCTGTTCAGTGTTTGAATCTTCCCTGTGTCCTTATTAATTAACTCCATTCACTTGGTACAAAACCCATATGGAGGCTAAGATTGAACTGAGTTGTTAATTGTTCTGCTTTCTATTCAAGATGCATCCAGGGATGTTGTCAGGACCCACTGATACAGTATTTTTTTTGTTCTTGATAGCGCTTTTGGGATCTAGTCTTCTGTGATTGCTGCTGGTGAGTTGATTTCACATATTTCATGTTTGGTAGAACGGGGGATGGATAAAATATGAGTTGATTTTATAAGCTAATATGTTAGCTATATCTTCTGTTTTAGTGTAGGGAACATTGTCTTCAATCAGCTTGTCATTTGCTTGGGTGGTCATTTTAGCCTCAGAGTTGGCTTTGGTAGATGTAATTAAGCACCAGAGCTGCTTATTTAATTTATTGATGAGCTCTATCATTCTGTGTATTGCTCTTCTTACTCTTAACCAATAACCTCTTCCTTTTTTGTAAAGCTTGTTGATATTAAAGTTCCATGAGGGAGTCTGTTTTTGTGGTATGCCCTTCACTTGTTTCCTTATTTCTACTGGGTTCAGACATATCTGTGTTGCTGTTTACATGCTGGTATAGTTTAGTGGTGTATGTTTCCACATATTCAGTAAAATTAACTGGGTTTGGTAGGGATTTGAAACTTACCAAAGTGTCACTTAGGAGTTCATAGGTAAGTATTAAGCTAGTTGCCTTGTGGGCCAGTTTAAGTCTAGCCAATTTCTCATAAAGGAGAGAATCAAAGCCTTTACCTTATATCTGTGACGTAAATACGTTAACCATTATGGCAAACTCCAAACTCTAAGACCCATTTGTAACCAGGTAGGCATATTAGACACACAATCCCTTTTCACAGGTGGCTCTAGTGTAATGTCTGTTTAAAGAACTTGATCGAGGTCACACAGTAGGCAAATGAGGGCTGAGGGAATCAAACCATGTACTACACGAACTACAGCTCACAGCCGTAACCTCTATGCCAACTGCCAGGAGTAGGTACGTTGTCTTGGGGAAAACTTTAAGGTACCAGGACAGAAGTGGTCCCAGGCTTCAGTTTTATTTCAAAGGAGATGGCGTTATGAAAAGACTTAACAAGTGATGAAGGTATGCAATGGATGGTGCAAGATGTCCCTATGTTAGTAAGGAGAAGGTCTAAGATGCTATTACCCCTGGAGGGTACTCCATTTGTAGCAAGGTGTTTGTTTCTCAATACAAATGCTCTGAGTATTTGTTCCAGGATATTTGTATTGACAAAGCCCAGGAATGTCTGCCCTTGTGTACTAGCGGCACTATTATTTCCCATGAAAATGGTTTTGGTTTAATACTGAGTTACTCTAGTTCCTGTAGATTTGCGTTGCAGATTTCATGGAGCATGGAGGGAGCCTATTCCTAGCCAATATATGATAAGGGACCTTTCTGAAGGTGATTTGGAAATAAGAAAGCTCTAGTGCATCTTGCTGTTATACCAGCCATGATGCAAGTCTCTTCTGAATCAAGATTGAGACACATCGACTTATCAGCCCTGTGCAGCTAGAGCACTTTCTGTCATTTTGAAACATATGTCAGTCACTACACAGATATCTACTTCCTCCAAGGTGAGGATGTCTTTTAAGCAGTGGAATTTCTTGTTTAGGTTCCTAAGATTGATCAGTAACACCTTCATATTTTTCTTTGCTTATTTCCGTATATTGACAAGTATATCTGGTTGGCATTGTGAAAAATGGCACTGATGGGGTGGATAATATCTTTGTCAATATTCAAAAGTCTAGAAAGGAGAGGTACAGGCCATCCCTGATGAAGCAGCATGGCCTGATGATGATGTCAACCAAGCTGACAAATAACGATGTCTTCAAATTACATCAAAAACGAAGCCAATTACTGAATCAGTTACTTTTTGCTCATACATTTCCCTTGGAAAAGATAGAATGCTGTCCAGTCCTGGGCTCATATCTGTCTGGGACACAGACTGAGAACTCCACCTTATCTCGGTTCTATTCCTCTCAACCTCTTAGTGCAAGAAATCTGGACAAAGCCTGACAAAATGGGGGACAAAGACCTAAAAATAGGGATAGATTTTAAATATTGCTCTTATGAACTTAGAAAGTTGCTAGAGTAAAAAGGTTTGTTTTAACATACATTTTCTGAAAGATTTGAAGTCTGAAACTCAAATGTATGTCATTATTTAGTGGCTTCAGTCTTCAGATCATCCCAGTGACTTGCCAGAAAACCACAAATTTTATGAGGAATAGACCAAAAATATGAGACAAAAATCAGGACATTCTGAGAAAATCTGGACAGTTCATAGGTATGCAGTCTCTTCATATTGTCCCGGGAGGTCCATCTCAAATCATTGGCACCTCTACTGTGAGAGAGTCATATTGGTACTTGTTCAAGGACTGGAATCCTTCTGTGATCAAATGGATCTTGGAACCAGATAGACAACTAACCATCACTCTTTCCTTACTTAGCCTGGTAACATGCATCTGTATGTCTTACAATGGAGTCACCTTTAACCACAAGGTTTGGTTTAACGCAACATCCATGACTTTACGTATCCTTGAGCTATGTCAGGTGGTAAGGTTAACAGGCGGACAGTGCTGCTGGGAGTGCTTTGTGTCTATGTTGCAATTTGGAGATCTTTGAGGCTTGGGTAAATTAAACTTTCTTAATTTAACATATGAAGGACTATGCATTATACAGTGGTTGTGGTGAGTCGGGGTGTGTAACGCACTGCTGTCAATCCTGATGTCTTAGTTGTTTGCAAGATTGCAGCCTCCAATGTCCTTACATATGTACATCTCTCACAATTTTATGAGGGATCTCAACTTCTTGTTGAGGCTGACTAGGGATTTCCTCCAGTCTTGGGATTTTACTCTTTTTTGCAACAGCTTTTTCCTTCTATTGTAGAGTTTGTTTATGGCAGGGGACCACTAGATTGGCTTCCTTTTTTTGGAGGATAGCATCTTGGTTCTGTTGGGGATGGCACGATCCATGCACTTGTGTATGTGCTTATACAGTGCATTTATGTAATATTCAGCAGTCGTATCTCTATTTTCCATCTGCATGGGTATAGTGGAGTTTGCCACTTCTGTCTTAAGAAGCATGAAGTTGGCTTTGGAGTAGGTTTTGACTGTGGTTTCCTTAATGGGGGCTGGGTGTGGGATATGGAAGTCTAGAGTGATTAGCTTGTGGTCGGATCTGATCAGTGAGGAATTGACCTCTGGCATGGAACACCGGTTACCCATATTGGTAATGACCAGGTCCAGGATATTGCTGCCCTTGGTGGGGGTGTGGACAAGCTGATCCAAGCTGCTGGAATTTATGAATTCCAGAAAACGTTGAGCAAATGAATTGGTACATGAGTAGTTTTCCCAATTGATTGTGGGGTAGTTGAAATCACCCATAATTAAGTTATTGGGCTGTACCTTAATATTTTCCAGTATCTTAAGAAATGAAGAGTGGGAATCCTGGGGCATGATGGGGGATCTGTAACAAGCTACAACCTGGATTGCAGTCTTGCCCAGTGTTAGTTGCACTTGGATAATTTCAGATGCATTATGCTGAGCAACTAACCTGGAGGTGTGGATATCCTTAATGAATATGGACACGCCTCTGCCTTTAGTGTTTCTGTCCAGGTAAGGTGACCAAAAGGTGTGGTATGAATTATAGCCTGGTAATGCAGGGGTGCTCTCTGGAGCCTTGAACCACGTCTCTGTCACTGCACAGATGTCGATGATCTCCATTTTAAGGAGTGCCTCGAGTGAGTGCATTTTGAGGTTTAGACTTCTAGCATTAAGTAGTTTTCTAAGATTTATTAATAAGCAGCTAGAGGGGTACCTAATTTCTTAGGCTGGAATGTACAGATATCCTGGGTAGTCTTTACTGCAGTTCACATTATGATTTATTTCACTCAGCACAAGTTACTGAAACTTCAAGTTTAGAGTGTTAACACTGTATGGATTAGGAATGGTTCTTATCAAGAAAAAGGCATTTGCGCAGCCAACCCACTATAGAGAGAGTCCTGTAAAGAAAAAGGCTTCTGCGCAGTCAGCCCACTATAGAGTCCACTGGCGGTTTTCTTTCCTTTTTGATGAAAAATGTGACATTTCATAACTTTTCATTTTTTTTTCAGTCTTGAGAGAAATACCATAGGTGAGCTCAGCTTACAGTAGGTTGTAGGAGACAAGTCAGAGAGGAAAGCAATCCAAAAAGCCAATAGATCCAGCCAATGAAGCATTACGACTTAAAACTTGTAATGTCCATAACACTTAGTATGTTCATAGTTCATAGGTTAGTACTAGGCTAACTGCCCTTGCAAGCCATTTTAAGCCTAACCAATTATCCCTTGTGAGACTCAAACCCTGCACCTTGAGTTTGTAAGACAAACACCTTAACCATTTGGCCACCCTCCCAACCCCTAAAGTGAGAATCAAACCCTGTACCTCTTGTACTTAAAATATAAAACAGTCTGCTTCCCCTGACACCTTCTGTTAATTATATATACTGGCTCTGAAATTGCAGTACAACTGGGTAAGGGCAAAATCCACTTCCTGCTGTACCATGATCTTGGACAACTAGGTATTACCTCATTTCAATATTTTCCTTGTTCAGTGTTTCAGGTTTGATATTTGGGTTTGATATTTACAGTGATATATATATATATATATATATATATATATATATATATATATATATAGATATAGATATAGATATAGATATCAATATCAATATAAAGTTACACACACACACACACACACACACACACACACACATATATGTGTGTTCCTTGGGAATAGGGCAGAGTCCCCATTTAAAAGTTGCAATATAAAATTTAGGTAGGTAAAGTATATTTGTGCTCTAGTTGATTTTTTCTGGTATCTTTTGCAGTCCACGATTGTTTTTGTGCTTTGCTTTGTGATGGACATGTAAAGTAAGCAGACTGGTAAATAATAATGGTTTAAAGAATTTGACATGGGAGGTGTGTGTCAGATTTGAATGTATGCAGTATTTCTTGTAGTGTAATCCTGTTTCTTTAGTATAGTGTGTTACTGAATATAGTTTGTAAGTGTGTTATGAGACATTTTTAATAATTTTGTCCAATGTTGCATACATAGTTCTGTCTATCTTTGATAAATGAAGTTATTTCTGTAATTCCATTTATTATATACTGTATGGTGTGATTTCAAATGTCAGTGTGCATCTCACATTTACAACTATTACATTCAGTTATTCTTATTTTCAACAGAAAGAATCATAGATGAAATTGTTAAATGTAATTTATCACAATCAATTTTTTCTATCATCTTTTGTAAGAATCATTAAATCACTTATCACTGGATTTTCTGAGGGCTTAGGTTAAATATTATAATAAAAATATAATATAATAATATATTGTAAAATGAAATATTATACTATAATATATAATGGTGTATATTATATAAATTATAATATAGCATTATGATAGCTTAAAGGCATGACATTGAGGTCCAGCTGTCCAGAGATGTAATAATTTCACCGTGTTGCTCTCATCAGATCAGTCATTTAAATGTAATGCCCTATTCAGTATGTACCTGCCAAAAATGACCTGGCACAACTGGAGTGACCACTATGGTTTCTCGCTAAAAAAATAAAGGGCCTAAATTTCATAAATTATGCAGACCATCTCAAAGCCTTGTCCCTCTTCTCAATATTATACAAACTACTAAGAAGCTTGAGTAATATTAAATAAATAAAATAAAGAAATAAATCTTCTGCCTCATGTATAAAGCCTCAACAGAGTCTCTCCTGCCAAACCTATCACTCATTTGCAAGTTCAATAGTAGCATGAACTCCCACACAAAGGATCTTAATCTCTTTTGCAAGACAAATAGAACATATCGGAGGGATAAGTATGTATTACGGAGACTACCTCTTCTGTCGAACCATCTCCACATAAAGCAAAGTACTTGTCTTACTTTTTCAAATGTAATTAGGATAAATGGATAGGAAACTGCAAATTCACCCCCAGTTTAGCACCCATGTCCCTCATGAGCAGGGACAATCTAGTAATATTTCTCCTGCCCATACCAGAGTTATTTGTATGCAAAATATAAAGGCTAAAAACTACAATGGGAATGTAAGGCTAGGCTTCATAAAATAACCACAGATCAATAGCCTAGCAAATTCCTCTTAATTCATGTGTGAAATTACTTTGCTTGCTCAGATTACAACTGATACTTACAATGTGCATGGTCATGCCTGAACAGTTTCAAAACAAACACACAATGATAACAAAACTTCACAAATATAATTTTATGGCCAGCAAGTCCTCTTGCCATCCTCATTTGAGATGCTTTTGCTGCCTCTCATTACCCTTTTATTTATTACTCTTACTCTGAGGACACAACACCTCGAAGCAAGAGTAATCTGCAACTCACAAAGAAAACAATTGGCTTGTCGTTTCCCAATAATGTGATGTCAGCAAACAGTAAAAAAAGAAAATCTTATCAGTATATCACTCCTATATAGAGTAAGCAACAACACACAAGATTACTTTAGCAAACAACAAGCTAGAGTACCTCTTTTAAATGTGATTTACTTTTAAGAACATGAATGTAAGTTGGTCAGTCTTCTATAAACACTGGTTCCAATCTGCCATAACCTTCTTAAGGCTGCTAAAATTATTGCAAAACTTCACTGCAGAGTAGCCTGTCAGAAATATTAGAGAACCAAATGTAACTAATGTGACTAAGGAAAACATTCTTGTGAACTGGGACACAGGATCTGAATTCTGAATTGCCTAGAAGGCCTTATTAAATTTAATGCTATTGCCTGCCAAAAAAAAAAAAACAATTTTAGAAAATGATAATCAAAATCTAAAGCAACTGTATATGAAGTACTCAATATTGCTAAAAAGAACTGTAAATGGGATCTTTAGAAAAGGGAAGGAGTAAATTATGTAGAAATAAATGAATTTTGTGGGAACAATTCACACAGAATAATGCTTAGGAGAAGGAAGAATGAGGTTTAAAGGAAGGCAGGACTTTAATAATTTATGTTATGTTCGTCTGATGATAGGTGCAAGGAATGAAAAGATATGCTATCTGTAATGTATGTAAATGAAAAAAATAATTTAATATGATTTGTTTTCTTTTCTGTTAATGTATGTCTGCCTATGTCTTAAGTGATAACGTAATAAATGTAATAAATGTCTTTAGAAAATCACTCCAAAATGTGTAAAATCATTTCCACTCTGGAGGCTGAATCGGTGCTATTTTCAGTAGTTGAAAAATAATTTCTTCAAATATAATGTTATTTAAAAAATAATAATGTGATTAGCATAGTTTTCTTAAAATGGTTTTCCTGTGGAAGACAAGCAAAGCAATTCCCTCTTGAAGGAAGCTTCATCCCTGCTATACCCAAATTAATATACCCAGCTCTGAGGTCAGTGCTTTCAGAAGCAAACAGAAACCCAGACTGCAGTGATTTCAGTCAAGGTGAAGTGCATTGTATATACGTACAAACATTTGAGAACTTGGTCTTCACACTTCTAACAAGTACGACATAGTCTGCACCAGAATGGTACCACTGTCAGTTTTGCCCTTCTTGTGTTTTAGGTATCAGTCAGCATGCCTGATGGAACTACTATTTGCAACATGTGAAATGATAATTCTACCATTATGTAAATTCTTATTATCACCTTGTTTGTGTTTTTGCTTCTGTCAAAAAAACTGTAATTTGCCTGATAGGGACTGTAAAATTGCTGGGGTTAAACTCTGTTGATGCTAATATACCACCACCAACACCATAATACACCATAATACATAATACACCACCAGCAACTATACCATTTTTAGCAAAAAACTGATAAGTATAACTCACATAATTTGCCAAAGCATTATATCCCAGTGCGGTGATGTACAACCCAACGCAGACACAACAGCCCCATGCCCAGAAAACATAGCAAATCTCTCATGCTATCAACCATAAATCTCTAAAGCCTTAGAAACAAGATGCATGAACTCCAGGTGTGGATTTCACAAAACAAACTTAATATTCTAGCAGCTACTGAAACCTGGTTGAAATCATATGTAAAAGAAACCGAGTTTCTCCTCCCAGGCTACTCATGCTTGAGAGCCGATTGGCCCCACAAAAGAGGAGGAAGAGTAGCAATGCTCTTCCCTAACAAATATACATTAATTCCCTACTCAAAACCAACATCCAACTTTTCCCCAGCCAAAGTACTAATCTCTATATTAAAACTTAACAACCATAAAACCTTTTGCATAATTGCTCTGTATATTCCTCTAGGAAACAACATACCCATATTAGAAAACATATGATGTATGAAACACTGACGGATTCGGCAACCAGGAAACAAGAACCACTTCAAGATGCCATGCAAGAAACTCTTTTATTAGATAAAATAACGAATAGATGAGCGCTTTCACGCACCGAAAGTGCGCTTCCTCAGATCTTCACATTCAAGCAATAAATGTGGAGAGTATATATACCCAGTAAAAATTCAATTAAGCATCCAGTTAAGTAATCATTCAATTAGTTCAATTAATTCAATGCAATGAATAGAAATCACTGTGTGCGTAGGGAGGCACTATGAATCAACTCAAGTAAACTTTTCACTCTGTTGCATTTTGTTCATATCTTAAAGATACATCCACAACAAAATTATATTGTATTTATCTATAGCAATGAAATAAAATAAAATATATTTCAAGTGTTGAATCCATTCAATTAAAAACATTCAGTAGAAATATATATATATGAATAAATAAATAAATCTATAAAATAGGTATGTAAAAATGTAAGAATATATGTATATAATATATAAAAATACATAGAATGCAAAAGGACATAAAAATCAAAATTCTCAGGTGAGCACATGTATATAAATGTTCATATTTGTTTAACTATATGAACTAAGACTGAGGACATCCTATTCCATGTATGTATTTATTTGTATTTATATTTAATTCGGCCACACTTGGTGGCCATATGATCGTATGTTTATAGAAATTTCTTAGCAAATGATATTTATAGTAAAATGATGATTATATGTATATATGTGGCTAATATATGCATTTGTATGTATATAAAATCTTCAAATATGGGGACAAATAAGTATTATATTGATTATAGAAACTCCGTATCTATATGCATAGGATTAAGAAGTAAACATGTGTATAAATATTAATATTAATGTTAATATAAATATAAATGTTATGTAATAAATACATATGTAAGTATATAAATATGTAAATATAAATAAATAGGTAAATAAATAAATAAATATCTGTGCAATATATATATTATTATGATCAATAAAATCAAACATTAAAATCATGTAAATAATGATGTCGTAATGAAATCTATCAAATATTGCTTATATTAAGTCAATAAACCAAATTAAGATGATATCTAATTAATATATGGATATAGTATGTATCAATAGGTAGCGAAAACATAACGACATAACAGTGAAATAAATTAATATATGTATATATAAAACAACATTGGAATACATTATTTGTATATCCTGCTATCTAGCACTGGTTTGATGCAAATACTCTGATTCAAACCTGGGTGTAGGTGGGCACCCAACCTTAGGATCCATGATAGTTCAACATTCGCCAAAGTATTCACATTGTTACCCCATCTCTTATTTAGTTGTACTAATTGGAGTACTCTGAACTTGAAACTATGCTCTCTAAATTCAATCACATGTTTAGCTAGAGCATTCTTGTCGTTCTTTTTCTTTATTTCATAAATGTGATTATATATTCTTTGCTTAAATCTTCTCTTAGTTAAGCCAACATAGAATGCTTCACATTTTGTACATGTCGCTAGATAAATCAAGTTCATGGAGTTACAGCTTGCATAGAACCTGGGTTTAAACATAAAGTCCATTTTAGGATGTTTGTATATTTGTTCGTTGCTAATATATCGACACATATTGCATCTAGTGCAGGGAAAAGTACCCGTAGTATTAAGATGTATCTGTTTAGTAAAATTTCCTTTACCTTCTTTAAAACATAACAATCTTTTTAGATTGGGAGAATTTTTATAAATAAACTTCGGGTATTCACCCACTATATTCCTTGTTGTTTCATCTATAGTTAGGAGCTTCCAATTTTGTTTGATTATATTCTTTAGATCAAAGTTGTCATTTGTGTATTGCATTGTATATGCTACTCTATTGTTAGTATTGAATGGTGTCCCTTCCTTAATTTTAGATCTGGTAAGGGTTGTCTTGTATCTTGTTATTGATTCTATCATAGAATCATGTGTCGAAAAAACTTCATTTCTGATATCATGCAACATTTTCACATTATAACCTCTTTCTAAAAACAACTTTTCCATCTTATTTGCTTCGTCAGCAAGTACTTGTTCGTTTCCACATAGCCTCCCTACTCTGATGAATTGACTCTTGACTATGCCTGGAAACACATGTCTAGGATGCATGCTGTTGTAATGTAAAAGGTTATTCACCCAACATGCCTTCCTGTATAAGCTGGTTTCTATTCTGTCTTCGTTCATTGCAATATTGATGTCTAAGAAGCTAATATTGGTGTAAGACCATTCCATGGTGAATCTTAAAAACTGGGTAGTGGATTCTAAATATGCTAAAAACATTTCAAATTCATCCAAAGTGCCTTCCCATAAAATCAAAATATCGTCTACAAATCTTTTATACATTTTGATGTTGTTAATGTATCTTGCATCACTAAACAAATTATTCCTCTCCCAATAAAAGACAACTAAATTCGCATAAGTGTTGGCAACGGGGGTGCCCATGGCTACTCCCCATTGCTGTAGATAATATTTGTCTTTAAATATAAACACGTTGTTTTCGAGTACTATCTGTAGAAGAAGATGTATTAGAATCTTTTCATTAGTATCAAAATCCCAGAAAACATAGCAAATCTCTCATGCTATCAACCATAAATCTCTAAAGCCTTAGAAACAAGATGCATGAACTCCAGGTGTGGATTTCACAAAACAAACTTAATATTCTAGCAGCTACTGGAACCTGGTTGAAATCATATGTAAAAGAAACCGAGTTTCTCCTCCCAGGCTACTCATGCTTGAGGGCTGATTGGCCCCACAAAAGAGGAGGAAGAGTAGCAATGCTCTTCCCTAACAAATATACATTAATTCCCTACTCAAAACCAACATCCAACTTTTCCCCAGCCAAAGTACTAATCTCTATATTAAAACTTAACAACCATAAAACCTTTTGCATAATTGCTCTGTATATTCCTCTAGGAAACAACATACCCATATTAGAAAACATATTTGCCTGGACTTCCCAAAACATAAATAATACCATCATCTTAGGTGATGAAAACATTGATTGGCTAGACATTGCCCACAACAACCTCTCAAAAAACATAAACCTTTACAACTTCTCCCAACTAATTGAAGACATCACCAGACCCCACAAAAATAATAATTGGGCTCCACAATAGACTGGATATTAGTGTCCAACCCAAACAATATCATCACTGCAGGCATACTACCTAATACCATCAGCAACCACTACCAGGCATATATCCTACACAAAACTACCCCAACTGCAGGCCAACACCAATACAAATCAACCAGAAATTTGACTAAGTTCCAACCTTAGCTAAAGTAAATTTGAAACCCCTCAAATCCCTACCCCTTAATGAGGCTGTTGAATTCTTTAACTCAGCATTCCTAGACACTCTAAATAGGCAAGCACCCACCAGCCAAAAATTAATAAAAAATAACCATGCAAGCTGGCTCTCAAAATCAACCAAAGATGTCATGTCCATAAGGGATAAAATCTGGAAATCATGGCAGAAAAACAAAGACCCCTCAACTCTACTACAATACAAGCAACTCTGTAACTAGGTAAAGCATCTAATAACCAGTGATAAAAAGCCCACTACCTCCACCTACAAAGCCAACATAAAAACAATCCCAAAAAATTCTGGTCCTCCATCAACCAGCTATTACACCCAGGCTCTCAAAGCAACCCATCCCCTGACCCACACAAACCCCTACCAGACTTGCCACCCTCTTCAATTCCTACTTCATTGACATCACAGCTAACCTAACTACCACCTTTCCTACAGTTAACACCAGCACCACCAAGACAGCTGATGACCAGATCATCCCAGAAAACAATCCTACCCTCAACTCTAGCCTAAAATTTTCCCCCCATACCCACTGCCACAATAAAAACTTTTACTTAAGGTAAAACCCTGTACTCTAGCCCCTGACAATCTACTCCCACACTTTCTGTAGCTAGCTACAAACTCTAGCTTATCCCATCAGCATACTCATTAACAGATCAATTAAAGAATCTCTTGTCCCAGACATTTGGAAAAAGGGATTCATTCTCCCCTTACATAAAGGTGGCACCAACACAGACACCAAAAACTTTTGATCCATAGCAATTCTCTCGTCCCTCTTTAAACTACTGGAAATATGTATCCATGCCCAACTCCTCAACCACCTACTTGAAAACCAAATTCTATCACTCATTCACTCAGCATGGTTTCAGCCAGGGCACCACACCACCCTCCTCTCTTTCCTTGATAGAGTTAACCGGACACAGGATGCTGGTAAAATAATCGCTTCTCTTTTCCTCAACCAGTCCAAAGCTTTCAATACCATTTCCCACACTATCATCCTTTCTAAACTATCCACCCTCAACATTTCCCCATCTATCCTACAATGGTTCAATAACTATTTCTCCAATAGGCAGCAATCCACCAAATGGCAACAGTCTTAATCTGCCTTCCTCAATACCTCCACAGCGGTATCCCCAAGGCTCCATACTTGGTCCTCTATTATTTAGCATCTTTATTAACAGCTTTCACTCCACTCTCCCACAATGCTCAGTAATCCAGTATGCTGATGACTCTACAATAATATGCACTGCAAATTCCAGCTCTGAACTCCAGAAAATCACCCAGAATGCCCTCACTTCTACTGAATCTTGGATGGTTAACAATCATCTTGCCCTAAATACAAAAAAAAAAAAAAAACTAAACTAGTAATTTTTTTCCCCTAAGAAAATCAATCCCCTAGATTAAAAAAAAACTCTTCACTATACCAGCCCAAGACAATACCACTATAGAAGTTGCCTCCCACACTAAATTACTAGGCATTATTATAGATGAAAATCTTAACTTTGACCTACACATAAACAATAATATAAAAAAAAAACACCAAAAGTTCAGTATGCTCTACAGGCACCAACACTTTCTTAGCTTCTCTACTAGACAAACCCTTGCAAGTACCTTTTTATTACCCTCACTCCTTTATGGTGCCCCGCTCCTCACCAATATCCAAAATTCTACAAAATCTAAACTTGACATGCGTTACAACAGAATAGCCATATTTGTCACCAAGGCCAAATTCTTGTCCCATCACTGTAACTCACTGAAACAATTAGGATGGCTGGAACTCCCCCACCATCTCTCATTCACCCAACTAACTACAGTGCACAAAATAATCTATAGACCCACAGACTATTCTGCTCTCTCAACTCTCCTTGTCAAATATCAACCCAGCAGACAACTAAGATCTGAAAATCATCTACTTCTAAAAGTAGAAAAGCCTGTCTTACCTGCTGGTCATCTCCTCTACTCCTTCACCATTGCCAGACTATGGAACTCACTTCCACCTTCTTTAGGAAACACAGGCACCACCACCACCTTCAAACAAATACTGAAAAATCATCTCAACTCTTCCTTGCTATGTACCTGCTCTATAACCTAAACTTGTCTCTCTCCTTCTATTATAACTAAACTCCTATACTCTTTGCTACTAGTGACTGATAATACTTTTTCCATATTTATTATTTTTTTCATCACTTGTTTATACTGGTACAATAATCTTGATTAATATATCTCTGTTAATACCTCTCTGATTGAATTCATCTGGCAACCAAATAAATTCCTGCTTTTATGTATATATTCTGTATATATTACTGTACTCAAACCAACTAAATTCCTGATTTTATGTATATATTCTGTATATATTACTATAATCACTGTGTGTAACACTGTTTCTATTTCTGTACCAGTTAATGTTTAATTGTTTTCTGTATCTATGTTCTTGTCAGAGTTTTCTCCCTGGGCTTCAACTGAAAATTGGCTGTTTTAGGACCAGTGGACTTTCCTGTTAAACAAATGCAATAAAATAAATAATAAATAAAATAATAGTCTACTTTCAAGGAAAGAGAGAGAGAGAGATAATCAGAAGTTAAGGTAAGTTTGGGAATTTAATAACAAAGGTAATAACAAAATAACCAGAGGATCACCTAACACAACAGAGCAACTTTTGGAATTTGTTAATTTTGAGTGAAAGCTATCGACTCACATAGCTAGCAGGGCAAATAAGTGTTGCCTAAAGGTTTGATTCTGTGATTAGTTTTTCAGTGAAATGGATAAAAACATTTCACAGGACAAAAATAAGAATATTTATAAATCAGTTGTAGTTTACATAGTGTTGTGGATTCATGTCAATTCACCAAATGTATCCCTGTGCCTAAACTCTTCTACGTGTAATGCCACATGTAACCTGATATGTGTTGTTCAGGAAAATGTGGAACAAATGAGGGATTAGAGTGGTTTCATGATTTTGCTAGTACCCAAGGTACTTTTGATTATGGTAAGGTCTCTTTGATTTGTGATTTCATGGACCTTGTTTTGAGAAATAATTTTGTCTTTTTTGAAGGGAAGTATTACAAACAGAAAAGTGGCACAGTAATGGGAGCCGCATGTTATGTGATACTGGGAAAATAATTATGTTTTGACCTGTACCTTTGGCAGCAAATTCACAGCCTATTTTAGCTACCTGATTATATTTTTGTCATCTGGAAAGGCAGCAAAATTGAACTTAAGGAGTTTATTGATTATTTGAACAGCAGTACCACATTCTTGTATTCACATATAGTGTTTTCTGTAGACAAGATGAAGTATTTGGATGTTCTGTGGGAAAAGGGTTATTCATGTAAGAACTTTGTCTGGTCTTAATTGAAAGCTCACATATTCCAACAGGTGTTTACACTTTGACAGTTTCCACACGCACAGGCAAAAATGCAGTTTAGTCAAGGGGTAAATGGTAGATTGATTTTGAACAATGCTGATTTGGCCATTGAAGTGGATAATTTAAAGTCCATGTTCCACGAAAGGGGCTATCCAGATTATTTATTAGAAGATGTCCATCAAGAAAGTTTGAGTGGAAGATGTTCCAAATTTCTTCCCATTTTGGGTATTGGGATGCCTAACAATTTTAACGGAACCACTAGTGGTGATAACGGAAAGAGGGAATAGACATACTTTTCTAGGAATATGGTTTTTATGTGTTCCCAGGTTAGTGGTATTATTATGAACTTAGGACTAACTGGAAATACTGGGGGTGATTCAGCAATTGTAGAGGTTGTAGGTGATGTGCATCATTTTACTTTTAAGAGGAATAGCAACATTAAAGAAGGAATAGAGAGAGCATCAAAACATTATTTCATATCCTGTTGTGGCCTCCTAGGTACTATAAAGTGAGGAGCTTGTCATCAATGTAGTTTTATATGTGAGGGGGATATTATTGATTTACCCACCATCAACTTTGTTTTTCAGTAAAAGCAAAGTTATAACTGCAGTTGATTCAGAATCATTTATTTAGCATTTTGTGATGCCTTCTTTGCCTTTTATGTTGACAAAACTGAACACTTCTTCCATAAGAGAATTTATGAACATTTTTACAATGTTAAAAACAAAAATGAGAATAATGCCTTGTATAAGCACAAGACTGCTTTCATAACACACACACTTTTTTATTTTTTTGTTTTGGAACAAGTAGCTCAGAATACTAGAGGTAACTCTGGGCTATTTGAATAGAATACAAAGAACTGTTATTGCAGTTGTGTCTCAATGCAAATGATAAGCCTGGTCTCAATAATTGTATTTCTATTACTAGTGCTTTGAAACTTAGAGCAATTCTTGTATAGTAATGCTTCATAGACCATTGTCATTTTTTATAGAGAATAGACTCTGTTTATTATGTTTTTGATTTATCTATACCACAGTCATTTTTTATTAATTTATTGTTTTGATTATTAGCGTTAAAAATATTTTAATGTCACCATCTCACTGTTTTATTTATGCAATGCATATCTGTACCTTTAAATTACAATTGCTAATTAATTAGGGACGTGTTTCCTGCCTTTGTTTAAATAGTTGAGTTTTGTAATGTTCTGTTTGTTCTGATGAAGTCCCATACTACTAAAGATGAAAGCACTCAACTATTTTTTATTATATTTTTCATTAAAATATTTTTTAATTTTTTTATCCCTGTGAGGTTGGTGGTGTACCCGAGCTAGCTTTTGTACCAGGGTCCATTGTTTTGGTTGTTTTATTTCTTCTGGTTGGTGTGTTGTGTTTTCTTTGTAATCTGTTGTAAACTTATACCTGTATTTTGTGATCTTTATGTACTTCTGCTGTTATTTTACGACATGGATCACCTCTGAAACTAGCAGTGCCTCGGAAGGTTTACCCAGTCAACAAAATTAAATAAATACTAGACATCTTGTCAAGGTGACAGTTAATGAGCCATGACCAAATTCCCAATTGCCCCAAAGGACTGTCTGGTTGAGTGATTTGCTCAAAGTCACATAAATGGCAAATGAAATCTGAGGGAATTAAATCTCATACCACTAGAAATATCTTTTTAACAGTTCACAGCCTTAATCCTCTTTACTAATTGCCAGACTCAGGTAAATAATGAACAGAAAGTGCCTACGGTGGCTGTAATTTACCACCTTGTCTTAAAAAAATCATTGATTTTTATAAGAAAATCACAGAAAAATTCAGAGAACAAATCAGGACATCCACAAAAGTCATGGGCTCTTGTGAACTACAACTATGTGTTAAATAGAAATAAAAATGGAAAGTTTGTGTTGAATATATGTATCCTGATATTTACTACATAGGTAAATAACTGAAACTAAATGCTGAGTTATAGCAATTTGGATGCCAATAATTTAAACTGTTAAACAACCTTGACAGATTGCGTAATTTGGAGTGAAATTTAGAATAAAACATAAGGATATATTCATTAGTCGGTCAAATGTCCAGTCATAACACCACTTTGAACCTACTGGTCCCACCTAAACATTGCACTCAACTAATAAAGTGGTAATAAAATCTAGCAAATCTAGCAATTTCTACAAAGATGTTTTCTTCAGAAATAACATTTGATTGTCTGGAATAAGCTTCCAAATTAAACCATATATCATTCAAAATAACCTCAGGCTGCATAATTAAAAAAAATCTCACACAACAGCTAACTGTTAACAAAAATATATAGTAACATACATTATTCATCAAACTATCTATAGCAGTTTATTTTCCTGAAAAACTTGATTGTAAACTACAGTAGTTGTAAAAGTGTTATACAATGTCTAACTTCAAACCACATTAAAACCTTTCTCTTTATCTTTAGATATTATATTATCCTGGCTCTTATTGTTAACACACTTCTTGCCCATTATAAACTCAAAGTCTTGCCACACACTTTGCCTGCTAATGTTAGACATTTCTTAATTTTCAAAACTTCTAACAACTTTCCCACTCAATATATATCAATCTTCATATGCCTATACAATTGAATGTAAAGATGATTTAATACAAAAAGGCTTACCATAGAGTTATGCATTGCAGTCTAGTGTCCTATATAAACCATTGAATGAACAATGAATATTTTAACAGTGTCAGCAATTGCTACATGATATTTCAGTCATATTACTCAGCCTGTATTTTTATTGATGTGTTTATGTACCAGGTTACATTAATTACTGGCACAGATTTTATTTTGTTGTTCATTGGTTCATATGTGTTTACTAGGCAAATAACCACAAGGGCCTTTTCAAGCCAAGTCATGCATCCCAAATCTCTGGCAAGTTCTGCTACCTTTGATAAGTGTAAGTAGAGGCCTGGGGAGATGAAACATTTATAAGCAGGGGCCTGGGAGAAGAACCATTTAAAGGTTGTCTCTGCCAATTAGAGACACAGGTGCCAAACCAGGGATGAAGTTCCTGTTACCCATCCAATTGTCCAAGCTACACTTGAATTGGGTTAGGGTGGAACTCTGCTTCAAATGAATGAGGAGCGTGTTCCAGAGATGGGGTAGTATGTTATATTGTATTCCTTGGCTATGCAGTTTTTTTAAAATGGGCATGATCCAGATAG
The DNA here is from genome assembly GCF_019279795.1 of Protopterus annectens. Taxonomy (NCBI): domain Eukaryota; kingdom Metazoa; phylum Chordata; order Ceratodontiformes; family Protopteridae; genus Protopterus; species Protopterus annectens. Next base: position 1,172,301,451 of record NC_056733.1, on the reverse strand, counting down.
ACAACCTGGTAATCAAAACAAATAAATAAAATTAATGTGACACCCAAAAGACTCAGTAAAGGAATTTGATACATTCTGTTTCAATCAGAGTATCAATGTACAGCAATTGTCAGCAAGCATGACAGTGCTGAATGTGAGGTTGGTTACATAATACATCTAGGTTTTAATGCCTAAAGTTGATGAAAGACAGGACTATTGTCACAACATTTGTCAAAGACTTATGTACCAAAGTGCCATTATACAACTGTACCTTTCAACGTCTTAGTATAAGACTTCTGGACAAAGTCTAAAATAATTGGGGAACAAAGGCCTAAAAATATACTCAGATTTTATATATTGCTCTTATATATTAACCAGGACTGCCCCTGTACTACAAATGGACAGAGACAGATCCTAAATGCTTTATTCCATGCATGTGCTCCCTCAAATTATCTATAGTATGATCTCAATTATTCTCATTAGTGGTAATATATAATTATTGACCATGGGATGGTTAAGACCAATTTCTAACTAAGTGGGATAGGGTAATTCAAGCACAAAAAAGAAATTGGTTAGGCTTAAAATTGCCTTCAAGAGCAGCTAGCCTAGTACTTACCTACAAACCTATGAACTTACTATAAACTTAGAAAGTTGCTAGAATAACAGGTTTTATATTAGCGTTCGTTTTCTGAAGGATATAATATTGATTTCATTCCTCAGTGTTTTGCCAAAAAAACACACATTTTATGAGGAACAGACCACAAATACGAGGCAAAAATTTAAACATTCTGTGAAAATTTGGACATTTAAGAGGTATGTATACAACTTGTGGCAGTATTACAATGTCAAATTGTTTCCTGCAGGTGCTTGCAGTGCATTTTGATAGAATTTTGTGAAGTACAAAATAAAGATACTTTGTGATGACAGTCCTAATCTTTGTATGTAACATTTAAAGGGACTACACAGTTGAATTATTTAAAAGGAAATGAAATTAAACTTTTGTGGTGAATTCGGCTTTCAGAGTGCTAAAGAAATGCAAGCCGCATGTTTGGGGAACAGAGACATGGAATTTAGAACATGGTACTTGTAGTCTACACATTTCTTGAGAGGCACACTGACAGTGTAGATAAACCAGTTATGAATTTGAACTATATATGATAATGCCTCCTATATGCTAGAGAGAGTGGTAGAAATATGGGGCACATACTGAAATGGTTCCAGCAGTTAGACTTTAGATTTCATTTCAGAGAGGTTAAACTCCTTGTGTGACAAGACAAGCTGGAAAAGTGGACAGCTACTTATTTCAAAATCTGATCTGCCTTTCTTTTCTATCATGTCCTTTAATATAAATCTAAGATGATCAAATTCATATAAATCATTACATTCATATTTAAAATCTGAATATTGTAAATTTTATGTCAGAAATATAACACATTAAAGTTTAGGATTAAATTTAAATACCACATTTGAAATGTATTTCCAAAATGTAACATTTCTTTTTTGCAAAATAGAAATCTAATAATCTCTGAATGAGTTTTGAGAGCTCTACTCCTGTGGAAACAGGATAACACAGAAAAGCATAGATGGTTAATAACTTAAAACAATTTATTGTCTTTAATAGTTATAAAAACTGTAAGCCCCAAATAAAGTACACATTCCTTTTGTTCAGTAAATTAAACACTTCCTGTACTACATATAAACTATCGAAAGATAGACAGTTCTGTTAAACTTGCTGAGGGACACTTGTTCTATTTAGGATGGTTTATCAGAATCGATTTGAGTCAACAATACTCCTGTTTCACAAGGCTTTGTATATGAAGCCATCACTGCCATGAGGTGTTGTTTTTAAGTGTCAAGTTCTCCCCTATCTTTCTTACAGCAGGGTTCAGCAGAGGAAATGTAAATGTTTCCACCAGCCTTAGTGACCTAATGTTTTAGGTGTGTTTTTTTAAGCCACTGGGTAAATGTAGTTTTGAAACACATGGCCAAACATTCGCAGATTAAGTATAGCCAGAAGTCAGAGTTCCTGCACCTGGGGTGAACCTACATGGGGGAATGTTAAGATAGAAACCTGCAGAGTAAGGAGTGAAACAGCTGTGAAAACCAGCTGCCTAAATGACAGGGGAAGAAATTCAAGAACCATTTTTAAGAGAAATTCCTGCTGGTAACTAATTTACAGTTAGGCAGGTGTCCTTGGAAGGGCATGGCCTAAAATATCTCTTTTCATTGTTTTTTTTAATTTTTGACAAATCTCTGCAAATTGTTTCTTCCCACTGTTGAAATCTATTATTATTAAGTTCTCAGAATTGTATTTTTTGACATTTTTGGCTAAGTCTATAATATTAGACTGATAAAATAAATAACTTTACCTAAGCTAGCAGAGTACACTAGAAAACAGGTTGTAGTAAGTCGTGACTGTAGCATGACTTTACTGACAGATACAAAATGCTAGATGCATCTGGCCTGCAGGTTCTCACCACTGCAAAACTTCATTATATTTTCATCTCGCTTCACTTTCTGCATACATAAATGCATACGTACTTGGATCATTTCCCCTTGTAATTTGTAATCCTCCACTTTACATCTACAAAATTTGCTAGTAATGTATCCCACACCTTCACCACTTCTCTTTTATTTAGAAAATACATTTCTGCTTATGTTGCTTTCTATCTTACCTTAAAGCAACTTCATGTCATATTGACTTAAATATCTTTTTTCTTTGAAGTGTTACCATTTTTAGCCTTTTAGAAGTGTTAAGGGTTATACTGTATATTTCCTGACTCTCTCTTCAGGGTTATAATGATGCCCTCCAGTCTTTCCCAGCTTAAATAGTCGACTTTATATACCTTTTTCCTCCAACCCATCTCATGAAAAAGCCTTTATTACTGTCTACAATATTTCTAAAGTGTTTTCCCCATGACCATAACAGTTGCAACAACATATGCTTATTTATGGACATATTTTTCCAAGGCCATTTCAATATCCTTCTAGCTGTCCTAATAACTTTGGTGTCTTGGGTCATCTTTCTAATGTGATTACCTATGCCCTTTTCATTCTTTACACCTTTCAGGACATGCCACTATTCTGGAGTTTTCCCAAGGGCAGAGTTTTGAATATTTTTGCAACGAGTTTCAGTTTTCACAAACTCTTTCATTTTTTAACCATAAACAGCAGACATAAATCATCTACAGTACATTGCTAACATCATTTTAACTGTAAATATAGCATGAATTCTACCAGACTGCTTCCAACATATAACATGCACTCTGTATAATATAATAATACTAACCAGTGTCGGTGATACTCCCAAGAAATGTACTTTAATTCTGTGAAGACTAAAAAGGCAGTCTACTTGTTTGAATCAGATACCAGAACTCCTGTACACAAGGACACATTCACAGCATGTGAATTAAATATGCAGAATCAACTTCATATTTTTGACCTCTGGGCACTTTATATTATTCAAAAAGAAAGAGGGAGTGAAATGTGTCAAAGCATATTTTAGGCTAAATAAACCACAACCTAGTGTTGGAAATTATGCAGAGTATCTTCTTAAATTTAAAGAACCATAATTCCATTCTTATGGTCATCCTTGCAGCTGGCCATCACCTACTCCTGAAAGCCTCTTCTTATTCACTGGGTTTACCAAACTGATAAGACCCCTGTACATTATCTGAGTCTGCCTTACAGGGCCTGATAAATAGGTTTTTACTGTTACACTGTTTGTAAAGCTTTTTAGCTAGTTTCACTGTGTGAAAGGTATTAAGGGGAAATTTTCCCTACTTGTTAAGCACCTATTTGTTTGTTCTGATTTCCTGCCAAGGAGTGTATCATATAACTGATTTGTTTGCAGTTAAAAGCATTCTGTTGAGTCGCCTTGCTCCTTTATCTGTTTAAAAGTTTCATTTTGTGGCTCACTGCTGTTCTTCTTCTGTGATAAACATTTCTGTAGTGTTTACTGTCTAAAAAAGTGTAGGCTAGTAACTTTAGTATTGTCCTAGTTCAGATTTGCTGTCTCTGTGCCTGTTTGTTTTTGCAGTGGTTGTTCTGAGCACATGATCAGGCCATCTTGAATTAGCAGAAGCAGGTGTTGATTGGCTGCTGGCTGATGGAGGTTGGATGGTCTAGGGTTTGGAGTAGGCACTCATTGGTTCTTTTGAGCTTTTTTTTAAAAGTTATTTAAGGTTGTATCTTCTGGTATTTAAGCCCTAACTTCTGTCTATACACTCTGAGCCGAGTGGAGGAGGGGCATTGATTACAACTCTGATCTGAGATATACAACAATAATTATCCTGCTTTTTTTGCTTATTATTACTAGTTATTGCTTCTAGCAATTTATATAGAGCACTTTTTATTGCCTGCTGCATACTTTTTATTGTATTTTATTGCTAGTAACTAATCTGCGCAGTTAAACTAGAATTGTCTGCCTTACAGGGCCTGATAAATAGGTTTTTACTGTCACACTGTTTGTAAAGCTTTTTAGCTAGTTTCACTGTTTGAAAAGGTATTAAGGGGAAAATGTCCCTACTTGTTAAGCACCTATTTGTTTGTTAAAATTTCCTGCCAAGGAGTGTATCATATAACTAATTTGCTTGCAGTTAAAAGCATTCTGTAGAGTCTCCTTGCTCTTTTATCTGTTTAAAACTTTCATTTTATGGCTCACTACTGTTCTTCTGCTGTGATAAACATTTCTCTAGTGCTTACCATCTAAAAGAGTGTAGGCTAGTAGCTTTAGTATTCTTCCCCACCCTCTCTCACTGTTAGTGTCTTGCTGTTATACTTGGTGGTTTTGCAGTTGCCCATCCCTACTGTAAATTTGATCTGGCACACTCCTCCCAGTCTAGTGTCATTAGCTCATTCTACCTAATACAGAGAGAACATTTGAGAAGGTCAAACCATTTAGTTTCCAAACCTTGAATTATCTTCTGCTTCTCCTCTCTCCCTTTCCTTTACAAAAAAAACTTTGCTAGAATCTCCCTGTGTTAAAAAATTACTCTTGTTTCCTGCCTTTCTTGTAACTAGTCTAGTCCAGATACAGATTTGCTACATCCAGGACTGTTTGTAAGCTTCTGAGCCCCCCAAGCCTGTCTGTGTTGGAGGGAAGCCTGATAGGTTACCTAGTGCTTACCACTCCCACTTAGACGCTATCTGCCACATAAGGAGTGGTTTCTGGCCCAGAAATTGTAGTTATTGGCCGTTTGGGCATTTTTTCCATCTCTCTCGACTTCCTGATTTAAAAGCCCACATTTGCACTTGCCCCCCCCCCCTTCCTGTAACTAGTCTCGTCCAGATACAGATTTGCTGTATCCAGGACTTTTTGTAAGCTCCTGAGCCCCCAAAGCCTTTTTGTGTTGGAAGGAAGCCTTCTAGCTTATCAGTGGGATTGGTAAGCACTAGGTAACCTATCTACTATATAAGGAGTGGTTCTGGCCCAGACATTGTAGTTATTGGCCATTTGGGCAGTTTTTCCATCTCTCTCAATTTTCTGATTTAAAAGCTCGCATTTCCACTTGTTTCTTTCCTGTAACTAGTCTAGTTCAGATGCAGATTCTTAGTTTATCACTTAAATTTGCTTATTCATGCTCAGCACTTGTTCAGAACTTGTTGTAAGTACTAAATAAGCTACAAATTACTATAGCACTCAATCTTCCTCATTACCCAGAGGAAAACAGTTTTTGTACATATTTTCCTCACTTGCTTAAAGAAAAACAGCTCTTGTACTCACTTTCCTCACTTGTCTAGAGGAAAATAGTTTTTTATTCAGGCATGTCCAAGGGTCAGCTCCCAGTGTTCTCTCCTGTCTATCTGATGAATCTGGGCATCTTGGGACAATGTAGCAATTGCCTTATGTACACAGACAACCCTCTCCTCCTCCCTCCCAGCACTACAACCTGTGAGAGATGCCCTTATCTAGCCAAACTGGAGGTAAAGCTCTCTCCAACCAAGACTGAACTTGACAGTCAAGAGGAGAAGGTAAACACTTGCACCACACCACACTCATCACATAGTCCCACTAAACCTACACCACAAAAATCCACACATAGAAACACAGAAACATTCGTGGAGGCTCTCAATAATAATCTGCTCAAGCAACAGAGACCTCAAAAGCAGAAACGTAAGCAAGCTCCACCCCCCCAACACAACTAAAATGACACATAGCCCACAGACTCAGTGTGCCACTCAACCACAGCCCATAAAGCAAAACAACGTACCCAACACACTAGTCATAGGTGACTCTATAGTCAGGCATACTGATGTCCCACTCACCAGGCTAAACAAAGAGAAGGTTACTGTCAGCTGCATGTCGGGTTCCAGGATCCACCACATAACCCATGCACTCAGGTCACTCAACAAGAAATACAAATATGACTCTGTCATTGTAAATATTGGTGTGAATAACCTGAGACGTACCTCCTTGGACTACATGAAAAAAGACATGGAAGAGCTCTCCAATCTTGTAGCCCAGGCAGGTATGATCGTAGCCCTGAGTAGCATCCTGCCATCACCCAGAAAGATACCACAGTACAAGGACCAAATGACTGACTTCAACAATTGGCTAAGCTTCTGTTGTCATTCTAAGGGGGTCCAGTATCTGTCTGCCTGGGACAACATGGTTGACAGATCACGATGCTTTGCCAGAGATGGCCTGCAACTGTCACCCCTGGGATTCCGGATTCTGGCTAAGGCTCTTGCTGCCCCTATAGTGCCTTTTTTAGGCAAGGTTCAAATGACAAATTCACGAGTGCATGGATCGTGCTATCCAAAACAGAACCAAGATGCTATCCTCCAAAAAAAGGAAGCCAATCTGGTGGTCCCCTGCCATAAACAAACTCTAAAACAGAAGGAAGAAATTGTTGCAAAAGAGAGTAAAATCCCATGAGTGGAGGAGATCCCTGGTCAGTCTCAGTAAGAAGCTGAGATCCCTTATAAGATTCTCCAAAGCTAGGTATGAAAACAAAATTGCCACTATTTCTAGGAACAACTACAAAGCATTCTATAGTTATGTCAAGAATCTGAATGGCAACACCCAGATCTGCTCTGAGTTACAGCACAATGTCATGAAAATTACAGAATCAGCTGATATTGCCAACATCCTGGAAGATAGGTTCAGTGCTAACTTTACCCCCCTTTCACCCCCTAAAAGGCCCATATCTATACAGGAAGAATGCAGGGTCCCTATAATCACAACTATGCAGGTAAAAGCTGCACTTTGTATGACCATGGAATGTATCATCATGGAACTCCTTAACAAAGACATTGCTAACCTCCAAACTCTGGACCCCACCCAGTTTGGGTTTGTGAAAGGCAGATTATGCCTCCTGAACCTGATTGATTTCTTTGAGACAGTCTCCAAAGCCGTAGACGAGGGTAAGGTGGTTCACACAGCCTATCTTGACTCACCACGGCTTTCGACACCATCCCCCATTCTGGAATTATAGCTAAACTCATTAAACTAGGTATAAATCTCTATTTCACAAGATGGGTTGCCAACTGGCTCACTGATAGAACCCACACTGTAAAGGTTGCAAACTCCAAATATGACTTCAAACCAGTGACAAGTGGAGTACCATAGGATTCAGTCCTGGGGCCTCTTCTGTTTGTTATCTACTTCTCTGAAGTACAGGCTAACACAGAAGGCCTTTGGTTAATGAAGTTCGCAGATGACTGCAAACTAGGAGCCATAGTCAAGTCCCCAAATGATGTGGACATCCTACAGAAGGGCCTCACTGAGACAGATGCCTGGTGTCAGAGCCATGGCTTCAAGCTCAATGCCAAAAAGTGCATTGTCATCCCCTTTGGTAAAAACTCAGTAGCCGTGAACTACTACATAGACAGCAGTCTACTTAACACCGAATGTGTGATAAGAGACCTTGGGACCCAGGTGGACACTAGTCTTGCCTTTGATAATCACATCTCCACAGTAGTCAGAAAATCCTTCTAAGTGAAAACCTCACCACAAAAGGGTTCTCATCCAGGAAAAAAGAGGTCATTGTTCCCCTCTACTCGACAATCATTAGACCCATTATAGAGTACAACGCCCCTTTTGGAATGTATCTCACAAGACATCTACAGCAGGTGGAAAGGCCACAGAAGTACCTCACAAAGAGGATTACTGGCCTCAAACAGATGCCCTACACTGACCGTCTCAAAAAACTCCAGCTTTACTCCATAGCATATCGCCTGTTCCAAGGTGATCTCTGCCTAACATATAAAGCTATGTCAAACTCAGTTCTGTTGGACATGCTACACCTAAAGAAATCCCAATCCCTCCGAGCTACATGCTCTAGGTACCTAAACCTTTTCACCACTATAAACAGGACATGCTGGCAATAAACAGGACATGCTGGAGGGATAGATTCCTGTCCCAGAGATTTCCCATACTCTGAACAAGCTACCCATCTATGTCAAGCAAAGTTCCTCATTAGCACTCTTCAAGAAAAATCTTGATGAGTGAATGGGAAATAGGAAATACACCCGGGGGATCACTTCTGTGGTTCTGCTAGACAGGGGTACAGGAAAATAACTTTCTTGGGTGGCGTAAGCCAGGGAACCTTGTTGGCTAGGCTTACTTAGGCCCTTGGGCCAATAGTCTAGTACCTACCTATGAACCTATGTTTGGGACCAGTGAGGAGATTAAGGTATCATGGGTCAGTGTAATATTGTTGCAGGGGAGGATTTTTAGTATGTTCTAAGTTCTCACCCTCTTACACTGTCCAGGGAAAGATGGGCAATGGGTATGTTGGCATATCATCTCTGTCTCCATGGTGACTCAGCCAGTGGCCTGCTTCCTTGAGGACAATGTGTCACTTGCATATCCCCAACCTATAACTGAAACAAGGTCACTTGAACTGTAGCCAGAGCTTTTTCACTCTGTGCCACATTGCCGGCTAGTATCTAATCATGACTCTATAGGCTTGTTACTATACTGATTCAGTACATGAATCCATTCTGATTAATTACAATTAGTTTTACAATCTGCACACATCACATGAGAATACTGAATTTTAGCTGTCTTACAGTCTAGCTGAATCCCCCTTCAGGTTTGTTGCTTTTCCTGGAAAGTAACTGTTCAATATATTTGAGTCTTAGGGTCATATACAAAGATGCATGCTTTCCCTTTTAAGGCTGTTATAATGTCATATTGAAGAAATATGTCCTTTAAAGCTTTCATCACCTACACCCAATACCTGAGCTGTCTGACCTTGTCTATCTTCCATTCTGGAATTCTTTTCAAACTCAAACCTCTGTAAATGAACATTTATCTGTCTACCATACCATCATAGCTCTAAAGGTAGACGACAGTGTTACCCTGCCTTTTACCTTTCAGGGTACAGAACAATGTTCTGCTGAGCATTCGTAACAGTTATTTTAATGCTTAGGTAAATACATAGCAGTGATTTTAGGTCATTATTCTGATTTCTGTCTCTTTCATAAATTAACAATATATAGAAATTATTTCAGACATTCATTTTTCCTTGCATTTACTGAAAGCTTGGTGAAGATTTTTACTTATGTTGTGGTTATGTCTGTTTGCACCAATTTCTTTTTGTAAGTGTTTTCCAGCATTAGACTTTCTGTTGTTAATCATGTACAGGGGTATAGCCAGAAATTTACATTTGGTACTCACATCTAATGCTGTTGCACCTCACTACACACCTATCATTTTAACAATGTACTCAACTGTCAGAATACTACCTGCCAGACATATGGGAAGGGAACAAGTTATTTTCGACTGTTACCATTCATAAAAATAAAAATCTCTTTTTTAGAGCTATATTGGTTTAATTCAAGCACTCCTTGTATATCTAATACTGTAAATATTAATTTACATAGTTCTAAAGATTCTATGCTTTTTGAGTGTTGAAGTTTCCAAGAGATGCTCAGAAAAAAATTAAAAAATTTGAGTGTGCTGAATTCGCCTAGCTTACTTTTGCTGCAGACCAACTACATGTAGATTGGTTGCTGACACTGCCATGCAGTATATGGGGGGAGGTATAACAGTTCTGCGTGTGTTGCACATCAGATGAGATGCTAAATTGCTATCCCATCTGCTTGAGTTGGTGGCAGCACAGGTGGATGTTAAAGATTCCATGTCACCTATCGAAAAGATTAGGGGAAGTTTACCAGTACCCTGACCAAATTTGCCCTAGTTGTATATGTTCTACCTTGGGTTTCCCATGAAAAGAGACTATTAGCTTAATGGGACTAATTCTGTCAACAAAGCATAAATAAATAAAAATGAATAAGTACTTCTGCCTATAGAAGCTGGCCTGCTTTGTTACATTTTGTTTTATTATTTGAATGCCAGCTGTGAGACTCACCTTCATGCCACAAGTTTGAATAAAACAATGTGTGCCTTTACTATGGCCACATTTGTGTGATATTTCAAATCCTCACTTTAATTTCCCCACCCAAAGCAAGTTTGAGAAGAAAACATTTTGTGAAATTTCCCTCATACCTGACATGCTGTGTAAACAGGTCTTTGTCAGATTGGGTTGCATCTCACTCTGCAGGAAATGATGAACTACAGTACCTACAGACAGGCAGGAAGGAAGAACTTGTGTATGGAAACTAGTTACTACCAAGGAAGAAGTGACCACCACACGATGTTGTATCCACTAATCTACAGACAGGGAGGAAGGAAGGACTTGTGTATGGAAACTAGCTACTACCAAGGAAGAAGTGACCACCACACAATGTTGTATCCACTAACCTACAGACAGGCAGGAAGGAAGGACTTGTGTATGGAAACTAGTTACTACCAAAGGAAGAAGTGACAACCACACAATGTGGTATCCACTAACCTACAGACAGGCAGGAAGGAAGGACTTGTGTATGGAAACTAGTTACTACCAAGGAAGAAGTGACCACCACACAATGTCGTATCCACTAAACATATCTCCCTTTATGAAAATGCCATTAATGAAGAATCAGAAAATATACATACATGTACTTTCAATATGGAGTTCCTTATTTTGTAACGTCTCTAAAATTTCAAGAACAGTTTACATCATGCCATAATTTTCCAGTAGCCACCTTCTATGACATTCTTTTCTTTCTTTCTTTTTTTTTTTTTTGTCTTGTTCTGTTTCCAGTTCTTCCTTTTCTTAATCCCGGTCTCTATTTTCTGTTACTTTCTATTTTACTATTATTCTGTATGCGTTCTATATAACTTTGCAGATTAGAATAGGTTCCTTCCCAGTTTTCTGCCTCCCATTTCTCCCTTGCAGTGCATCCATTCCTGTCTTGCCTTCATACACTGAATTAAAACTATAGGCCACAGCAACTTATACACTCTTATGTTCCATAACCTTTTACAGACTTTTATTTTGATGTTTAACCCTGATCTGAACATCAGGCCACCATGTGAGTCATGCATTCCCCCATCCAGGAACACAAGCCCATCTGTCCGTATGATCTGTGTGCGGTAAGAGTTGGAGGAGTTGCCAGAAATAACATCATTATCCTTCAGGAGAGTACGGGTATTTAAGTTCACATTCTTAAAGTTTCCTACCACCTCACACAGCTGTAACTGTTCCATCTTGATGCACACACCATAGTACATACATGCATCCAAATATACAGTCTGCATTTTGTGCTTATGAAGATAGGCCATCATGGTCCTCTCTCTTGGATCAGCTGTGACCTTTAGCCTCCATGCTTATATACTCTTCTCACTGCTTTTCAAAGGTGTGTATGTACTTATTCAGCTATTGATATGTGGGGATCATAAGAATCCTAGCCTTACATTCCCATGGTAGTGTTTAGCAATTATGTTTTACCTATAAATAACCCAGAGACAGGCCAAACAAGGATATGGTGGGACATGTACATGTTTCCCAGATCCATGAGGGACAGGGAGTGCTATGCTGTGAGGTGAACTTGTAGTTATTCATCCATTCATCCAAATTAAATTTGAGTAGAGGAAGAGAAGTACTTGATACTTGTGGAGTAGGGGATGGTTCTATAGAAGTGGCATTCTCCAACATATTCATTTTGCAGAAAAGATTGAGATCCATTGAGCAGGTATTTATGATACCATTGCATGTGTGAATGAATCACTGCATGTGAAAATAAATCATTGCATGTGCTCCATCTTGTTACACATTATCCTTATGACTTGATTTCACTAATGCCCATTCCTTTCCACCTGTCTTATTTTTTGAACAGCATCAGTCTCTCTCCCTGTGTTTGTCTCTCTCTCTTTCTCCCTTTTTTCATCTTCCGCTAACTTACACTTTACTCAGTTTCTTATACTGCTTGTATTCTAGCCGAATTATTGGCAGCCTATTTATTTCATTTGAAATTCCTCCCTTTATTTCACGCCAATCTGTAACCCTTGTCTTGTTCCTTTGAACTCATATAAATGAATCACTTTGTACATTTCTCTTTCTTTACATCTGCCTTAGAGTTTTTTTTATTACATCACCAGGTCCAAAGTTGTTACTCTTCTAATGCCAGTGCATTTTAGCTACCCTAATTTGTTATGTGTATTCTGACTATCCTTGAAACTCTTTTGCTGCCCCTTTTAATTCTCAACATATTCCTAAGCTCCTATTCTAATACACTTCACCCTAGGATTCTGTTCTCTGCTCCCCTTATTCAGTGGGCGATATTAAATCCTATTGCATATACCTAAAGTACGACACTCTTTATCCTACATGCACTGTTTTATTCTGCCACTTGTTATCCTGGGTCTCTTTTCTTTCTATATGAAATTAGTGCACGCGTTTCAGAATCTCTTTATGCATTTGTCATTACCATTAGGTGATTGCTGTAAAAGCGTGGCATTATCCTTCAGTTTGTCATCATTTTTACTATAGTGATCTGTCATTCAGTGTACACAGTTCAGTTTATTTCCTTTTTTTCTATTTATTTGCATTTTCTGTGTTTATTGCATATGTTTAAATAAAGGTACTAAATGTCTATCTGTCTTACGGTTTCCCTTCCCCCTGGCTTTGTGCCAGTCTAACCTCAATTGTTTTATTGCATTCTAATACTGATTACACATTCACATCATTAAGTACTACTCCCCAACCCAACAGCAAAAAAAACATGACTTTTCATGCTTTGGCCTTTCCTTTTTTTTTCTAGCTGTTCTTTCACTTTTCCTCCTTCTCTCTCACTGAATAGTGAAAATTAAAGTAGGAGGCAATAGCAGTTTTTATTGCATACTCTGTTAATCTGCACTAACTGCGGTGGTGGTGCTGCGCTAGCATTGTTGCCTCACAGTAAGACATTGTCCTGTTCGATTCTCAGCTAGAGTGTCTTCTGTGTGGAGACATGCGTGAATGGGCATACCTTCATTGAAGGTTGTGTGTCAGGGCTGGCAACTCGGCATGTAAAAATCTACTGCCAATCATTAGCGGACCAGAGTTCCGCTGTGGCGACCTCTAACGGGGAAAAGCCAAACGACACAACAACAACTCTGTTAATCTGCACTGTCCCAGACTGCTCTCCTTTTGTTTGCTAATTTCTGTCTCTATCCTAAAGCATAATCCTTCTTATCCATCTCCTAAATATTTTTTTTATCCCACTTTTCAGATAAGACCTTTGTGAAATTAAATAGTGCTATTCTTGTCCCTTGTCCCTTTTACATCTATTTTTTTTCTACACTGTTCATGTAAGTAGTTGGCCAGCTACTGTTATCAACATACTGCCTCCCTTGCACAAAACCTTCTTGTTCTGTCCAGTTTTAATCAAAAGGCTTTAATTAATATTTAGACATCCACTTCTATAAAAATATTGGTACTGGCCTGAAGCTTTTTTTTATTTTTTGTTGTTGTCTACTACCATGCCCATAGTCTTAATCAGTCTCTGTCAGCTCACTCCTGTCCTCTACTTGTTCTCATGCCATTTCCACTTCCTTTGACCTCCTTGTTTTACTTCTCTGCAGTATATTACCCCAAATATGCAAGAAAAGAGAAGGAAATAAAGTCTGACTCTGGAGACATATAAAGTATTTAATTAAGAAGGAAAAATAAAAATAGTAGAAAGTGTACAATCTTTCATCAGATTTTGCACTGTCAGTTTAGAAGCCTTTGAGCTCAAGACATGTATGCAACTCATCTGAACTAGTTATATGGCTGCATTTCATTCCTCACATCAGTTTTTTCTGTTCTAGGTATCCCTCATAGCCATTTCTCAAATCATGTGTATCTCAGGATCACTGCTAGTACAAATACAAAAATGTCTATTTCTTTTCATTCATAGGAAATGCAAAATAATTTCATTTCCTTTGTCATCAGGGAAATCATTATGTTCTAGCAAATATTATTAGTTCAACATATCTCCAATCTATGTCACTTTTCCAGGTTTATATTTTACCATTAAGTCATACTTCTGTAGCTACTGCATCTTTCTTTGTACCCATGTCAGTGCCTTATACAGTGACATCATAAATATGCATTGTAATCGGGAAATGTTCATTTTCTACTACCATTTTTCCTAAATACATTCATAATTTTGTTTACAAGTGCACAGTATGCCTTGCAATCCTTTCCCTGTCCTAACATCTTTTTTGAGGCTGAATAAATGAAGTTTGGAACAAACTAAGTTGTCCTGGGACATCTTCATGGGGGGGGGGGTTGGTTAATAAGGGGAGTTAAGTGGGTTGGGGATGTGAAAGGGTTAAGTGGAGGCAGGGATGGTTGGGAGGAAGTGAGGTAATGATGGGGAGGGGCTTAAGAGGTTTAGTCTAGTGTAGTTGGGTTAAGCAGTCACATTTTGGCGTCAACTTGCTTTGGTTGGCAGAAAAGAGGGATAAGCTTGCCCTGTTCTGTTCCCCCTCTAATGTCTGGATGTTCATTTCAAGGACCTGGGGAAAGGAAATGAGTAGTTGGAGGAAGCTTGCTGAATAGATAAGCAAGCTGAGGTAAGGATGGTGTTTATTTGGTAGATGGTAATTCAATGGATGGTGTATGAAGTGAGTTGGGACGCTGCTTCATAAGTAAAGTAAGTGAGCAGAGGTATGGACCCTGCTTGTTGGGCAGGGTGAGTAGGTACGCTGCCCTGATTAACATTACAATGAATGGTGTACGAAGTGAGATGGGACGCTGCTTCATAAGTAAAGTGAGTAGAGGTATGGACGCTGCCTACTGGGGCAGGGTGAGTAGGTACTCTGCTCTGATTAACATTACAAGGATGTTATGCTGTATTTAGTATCAATTATATCATGAATAGTTGTAATTAATAAAGTTGGTGATCAAAGCTATGTTATGGAAATCTAATAAAGGTCATCAAATATCATTTGGTGTGATGTGTGTTATTGAAGGGGACCGGGACAAATGAAGTTTGGAACAAACCAAGTTGTCCTGGGACATCTTCATGGGGGGGGGGGGGTTAGGTTAATAAGGGGAGTTAAGTGGGTTGGGGAGGTGAAAGGGTTAAGTGGAGGCAGGGATTGTTGGGAGGAAATGAGGTAATGATGGGGAGGGGCTTAAGAGGTTTAGTCTAGTGTAGTTGGGTTAAGCAGTCACATTTTGGCATGAACTTGCTGCTCACCCACCTTCCCTCTTTTCATTGGTGGGGTGTAGGGCTATTTTATCAGTGGGGGGAGGCAGAGAAGAGGGATAGGCTTGCCCTCTTCTCTTCCCCCTCTGATGTCTAGATGTTCATTTCAAGGATCTGGGGAAAGGAAATGAGTAGTTGGAGGAAGCTTGCTTAATAGATAAGTAAGCTGAGGTAAGGATGGTGTTTATTTGGTGGATGGTAATTCAATGGATGGTGTATGAAGTGAGTTGGGACACTGCTTCATAAGTAAAGTAAGTTAGCAGAGATATGGACCCTGCTTGTTGGGCAGGGAGAGTAGGTAGGCTGTCCTGATTAACATTACAATGAATGGTGTATGAAGTGAGATGGGATGCTGCTTCATAAGTAAAGTGAGTAGAGGTATGGACGCTGCTTACTGGGGCAGGGTGAGTAGGTACGCTGCCCTGATTAACATTACAAGGATGTTATGCTGTATTTAGTATCAATTATATCATGAATAGTTGTAATTAATAAAGTTGGTGATCAAAGCTATGTTATGGAAATCTAATAAAGGTTGTCAAATGTCATTTGGTGTGATGTGTGTTATTGAAGGGGACTGGGACAAAGGTTTTGGATTAATATATGACTGGTTTATTATCTTGCAGTTATATTCCAGTCTGTATCTTCTTGTAATGTAACTAGCTTATTCACATCAAATATTTCAAAAGTGGGTGTTCTCTCCAGTATTATGCCATGTCTTATTGCTTTAATTTCCTTAATATCACTCTTATTTCTGAAATATTCTAAGCAAATTTCAAAATATACAGGCCATCTGAAGTTTAACATGACTGTAAGTCTCTTAGCTCTGTGTGCTATTATAGTTTGAAATCGTACAAGATCATATGGGGCAAAATAATCTCATTCTGTTATCATGCTCTTCTTTGGTCTCACCTTGTACCACAGCAACATCTTAAAATTAAATGCTACCTTTCAGTCCCTAGAAAGTTTCATCTGAATTTACAACAGTGACCATGCTGCTCACCTGTTTAGTAGTTTTGGTCTCTTTCTTAATTATAACATTAAACTCCATTCTGCTGATCCCCATAGTTCTCAAAGTTACTGGAATGATCCTTGGAGAATGCCTCTGAGTATGATGAACTTCCAGCAAACAACACAAACACATACATAAATCCTTGTAGAGATGCAGCAAATCATCAAAGAGCACATTCACATTATGAAATATTTTTCAGCATGCCGATATTCATGCAACTCAGATAAGTCATTATATCTGGATCCTCCATTCCCATTACCTGACCAAATAAGAATTTACGCATCAGTGGTTTCACTTTGTCAGATTCAGAGCTTTGAATATTTGTGCAGGCTTATTACCCTCTGTGTGAGGGTCTTATTCAAACATAGCTCTTTAGTTGTCAGTTATGACCTTCTTTGCTTAGATTCCTGTCTTATCCACTTTTCACAATTCTTTTTGTCATTTTCTTGCACAGTAATATTGCACATTCTCAATGCTTATTGTGCCTACACATAATTTGTTTTGAAGACTCTGCTCCATCTTTTGCATTCCTACTGCTTACATAAGTGTTTTCCTTCATTTTACAAACATTAGTAAAGCAAATCTCTTTGCACAACTTCTGTGCATGTGCTTCATTGTATGACATTTATTTTAGAATGGTTATATCCATATCCATGGATATTGCTTCCTGCTGTCATTTTTATGCTTCCATGGACTCTTGCATCTCATTTTCTTTTCTAATCATATTTTGTTCTTCTGACTTGGGGAAGCTTTGCATAATTTGAATTTGTCTGTGAGTTCTTTTAATTTCATTTAACTCTTTTCACTTGTTCAGCAAACACCAGTTTTTCATTATTAAATCTGTTTCTCTCAACAACATGCCTCTTTTTGAATCATTTGTGATATTCCTAATGAATTCACCAAATTAACAATCTTTGTCACAATTCTTTAACTAAATGACAAAAGCATTAATAATTGCCATTGGACCTTGTGGCATCATCGAGGAACAAATATCAGATTGATGGCAAAATTTGTCTTATCTTAAAATAACTCAATCTTTTGTTTTATCTCTCTATATACTTCCTTTTTGATATCTCAAATGATATATTATAAAGACTGAGCAATTCTTCTGCCATGGCACACTGAAATGTAATGCTGTTCTCAATCTTTATGGACATAGGAATAAACTGAACTATTATAGGTTCATAGGTGTGTACTAGCCCATTGGATTACCCTGGCATCGTGCCACCTGACCTTAGTTTCCAGTGCCTCTGTTGAGTAGAGCCACTGGAGTGATCCCCGGAGTGAATTTTCTATTTCCCATCCACTCATCAAGATTTCTCTTGAAGAGGGCAAGTGAGGTGCTCTGTTTGACCTGTATGGGAAGTCTATTCCATATCATGGGCAGTCTCTGGGTTATGAACCTGTCCCTCCAGCATGTTCTGTTGATTGTGGTAATGAGGTTGAGGTCTCTGGAGCATGTGGTGCTGAGAGACTGGGATTTCTTTAGATGTAGCATTTCTAACAGAGCTGGGTCAGACATGGTTTTGTAAGTCAAGCAGAGATCCCCTCTAAGTAGGTGATATGAGACAGAGAATAGCTGGAGTTTTTTGAGTCTGTCCATATAGGACAGCTGTTTAAAGCCTAGGATCATCTCTGTGAGGTACTTTTGTGGCCTCTCCAGTTGTTGCAGGTGTCCAGTGAGGTACATGTCAAATAGGGCATTGTACTTGATGACTGGCCTAATGAGGGAAGAGTAGAGGGAGACAATGACCTCTTTCTTTTCCTGGATGCGAAACCCTTAGTAATGAGATGTGCCACATAGAAGGACTTTCTGACCACACTGGCAATGTGGTGGTCAAAAGAGAGGTTGCTGTCAACCTGTGTTCCCAGATTTCTTATAACGCCTTCTGTGTTCAGTGGACTATCAACGATGTGGTAGTTCATGAGAACTGGGTTTTTCCCAAAGGGGATGATGACATATTTTTTGGCATTGACACCAGAAGTTGGTCTCAGTGAGGCCTTTCTGCAGATGTCAACATGACTTGGGGAGTTAATAATAGTTCCCAGCTTGAAACTGTCTGCGAATTTGTCAGCCAGAGTCCCTTTGTGTTGGCCTGGACTTCAGAGAAGTAGATACCAAACAGAAGAGGACACAGGACCGAACACTGTGGGACTCCACTTGTGACTGGTCTGCAGTCTGAGTTGGAGTCAGCTACTTTCACACTGTAGGTTGTATCTGTGAGCCAGTTTACAACCCATCTAGTGATATAGGGATTGATCACTAGCTTAGTGAGTTTTTCTATGATTCCTGAGTGGGGAATGGTATCAAATGCCTTGGCCAGATCAATGTAGGCTGTATGAACCACCTTTCCTTCATCCACAGCTCTGGTGACTAACTCAAAGAAGGTGACCAGGCTGAGCAGGCATGATCTACCCTTCACAAAACCAAACTGTGTGGGATCTAGAGTTTGGAGATTCCCTATATCCTTGTTCATTAGGCTCATGATGATGTGTTCCATAGCTTTGCATATCAGACTCATCAGGCTAATGGGGCAATAGTTCCCAGGGTCTGTAGTCGCTCCTCCTTTGTGGAGAGGGATGCCTGCAGCAGTGTGCCATTTTGTAGGGACAAAGCCTAAGGTAAGGCTTTGAATGAATGAGGCACGCAGGTGTGTTGCTTAGTTCACTCTGTAATTTATATAGAACACAGGCAGGGATATTGTCAGGTCCCACAGAAGCTGTATTCTTGGCCTTGGTGAGTGCTGTTTTAACCTGTGCAGCAGTAATACTGGGTGCCTGGCAATCTACTGGTATTGTGATTGGTCCTTTGGGGGGAGGGGTAAAGTTGGCACTGAATCTGTCGGCCAGTATATTGGCAATATCTGTTTGCTAGATTGGTAATTTTCTGTTCTTACACAAATTGCTCTATTGAGAGACAGATCTGTTAAAGGCAATAGCTGATACCACAGACAGCAACAACAGCAACAACAACAAACCTCAGGGTTCAGCCCTGGGACCACTATTGTTTGGCATCTACTTCTCTGAAGTACAGGCTAACACTAAGGGACTCTGGCTAACAAAGTTTGCAGGTGACTGCAAACTGGGAGCCATTATTGAATCCCCAAATGATGTGGATACTCTACAAAAGGGCCTTACAGAAACAGATGCTTAGTGCCAGAGCCATGGGATCAAGCTCAATGCCAAGAAATGTATAGTTATCCCCTTTGGGAAAAAACATGTACCCGTGAATT
Source organism: Protopterus annectens (assembly GCF_019279795.1). Lineage (NCBI taxonomy): Eukaryota > Metazoa > Chordata > Ceratodontiformes > Protopteridae > Protopterus > Protopterus annectens. Next base: position 1,172,281,717 of record NC_056733.1, on the reverse strand, counting down.
ACCATATAGGTGGCAGTACACTAAACACCAAAAGTGTGATAAGAGACTTAGGGACACAGGTGGACAGTGGTCTCACCTTCGATAACCACATCGCCACCACAGTCAGGAAATCCTTCTATGTGGCACACCTCATCACTAAGGGCTTTTCATCCAGAAAAAAGGAGGTCATTGTCCCACTGTACTCATCCCTCATTAGACCCATTATAGAATACAATGCCCTGTTTGGTATGTATCTTTCAAGACATCTGCAACAACTGGAAAGGCTGCAGAAATACCTCACTAAAAGAATCACAGGCCTAAAGCAGATGCCCTATGCTGACCGCCTTAAAAATCTCCAGCTATACTCTGTCGAATATTGTCTACTCAGAGGCGATCTCTGCTTAACATACAACGCCATGTCAAACCCAGAGCTGTTGGACATGATACACGTAAAGAAATCCCAATCCCTCAAAGCCACACACTCCAGGGATCCAAACCTTGTCATCACAATAAACAAAACATGCTGGAGGGATAGGTTCCTGACCCAGAGACTCCCCAGACTCTGGAATAGATTGCCCATACATGTCAAGCAAAGTGTCTCTTTGGCCCTCTTCAAAAGGAACCTTGATGATTGGATGGGAGAAAGGAAATTCACACCGGGGATCACGTCAGTCGCCCTGCTAGACAGGGGTCCAGGGAAGTAAATAGTGTGGGAAGAAATAACCAGGGAATTGTTATGGCTAAGCTGGTATAGGCCCTAGGGCTGATAGCCTAGTACCAACCTATGACCTATGAAAAGGTCAAAAACTTATTTGCAATTACTTTTGACACCATGTGCAGTTCTCAACATTGTTGCTCAAGAATCAGGGATGAAGTCAACACTAAAGGGGGGTCAACAACCTAAAATCAGGGACAATCTTTAAATATTTCTCAATTCACTATAAAGCTAAAAGTACAGAAGATTTTGCCTCAACATACATTTTCTGAGAAAATAAGAAGTATAAAACTCTAATGTCTGGCATTATTGACTGACAGTGTACAATCCTCAATGATTTAGCAAGAAAATGAAAATATTTACAAGGAAGAGGGAAAAAATGAGAGGGAGGTGAGATCTGCCATGTGATCTCTGGTATTCAGAAATATGAATAACAAGACAAGGAAGCAAGTGGAGCCAAACTAGGAATATCTATTTGATAAGAAACTCTGAGCACATGATACACGTACTGGACTTAGAAGAAGGCTGAAGACACCAATAATTTAGAAAATAAACATGATTACCAAGTTACTGTATTTATTTTCAACTCGGTTCATAGGTTCAGGGTTGGGTAGGTTGGTACAGCCCTAGGGCCTATACGCTTCTGTAGCAACCTAAATTCCCTGGCTATTTCTCCCACATTATTATTTACTTCCTGACCTCGTCTAGCAGGGCGAGGGACGCGGATCCCTGGGGTGGGGTTCCTTTTTTTTCCCATCAATGACAAGGTTCCTCTTGAAGAGGTCCAAAGAGGCATTCAATAGTCGGCTCCTGTGTTTGCGTTTTCTTTGTCTTTGGAATTTATTTTTCGTTTTATTTTCGTAAGGGATTTTGAGGATTTTATCAGTTTCTACAGTTGAGGTAAGGGCCAGTTTTTTGCATCCTGCATTTTTCTTTTTTTTCTTTTTCTGCTTCCCTTTTGTCCTTTTTGTTTAAAGTTTGTTTGGGGACCAGGGGACCACTTTCCTTTTTTTTTGATGAGATTATTTGGTTCTATTTGGATGGCACGATATCATGCATGAAAGTGGATGTGTGCTCAGCAGTGCCCTTAGTGTAGGATTCAGCAGTTGAACTCTCAGTTCCCGTCTGCATGGGTTTCAGTTCCCGTCTGCATGGTTTCCTGTATCATGCCTCTATCCCAATATCTTGATGTTTCCTATTGTTATGGCCTTTTTTATTAGATTGGACCCTCTCATACAGAAACATGTCATTACTTATTAGAGCTGTAGTGTTGTCGTTCTATTCACCAGCCTTTTCCTCTCTCCCCTTATCTTTGCAATCCTCTAAGCTTAGCAGGACACATAATGCTTCCCACCTTAACTTTACATGTTGTATATGCCTGTATTCAGGTTTACTGTTTTTATGTTGACCACAGAATATTTTCATCTGTCTCTGTCTGTCTGACTGGAACATTCTTTCTTACAAGGACATTAGCTCCTAAATTTTTTCCTGTACCCCTTTCAGATTTGACATTTCAAAAATCAAACCCATCTCCTTTTCTTTTCCATTTCTTTCAACATACACTAGCAATACAATGTTTCGCTGATTTGCTTTCTCCTTTACTTTCGTGTTTTAATCTCACATGCTTTTTTCTACAGTCTTTCTTTGATAGACTATGTTTCTGTCATTTTCCCCTTTTCCCTTACAGTTCCTTTTTGTTGTATTCTGTCATCCTAGTTTATGCTTCCTTTTACTCCCCTTTATAAAAATATTATACATTATTTTATACAAAAGCACATTTCAATGAACAGGTGTTATAAAAAATACAATTTTCAACTGTTTATGTGGTATATAAATCACAATCATCATTTCAGCCAGTACAACTGAGAGGGTCTTATTTTTTTCCATTTGTTTCTCTTTGTGATTTTTTTATAATAATAATAGTAATAATAATAATTTGCTAGTGTCTTTCGGCTTTTCCTGGTCAGGGGTCGCCACAGCGGAACTCCGGTCTGCTAATGATTGGCAGTAGATTTTTTACATGCCGAGTTTGCCAGCCCTGACACACAACCTTCAATGAAGGTACACCCATTCATGCATGTCTCCACACAGAAGATGCTCTAGCTGAGAATCGAATGACACAACGTCTTGCTGTGAGGCGACAACGCTACCGCAGCACCACCACCGCAGTGTAATAGTAATAATAATAATAATTATTATTATTATTAGTATTGTTATTATTATAGTAATAATAATAATAATAATTATTATTATTATTATTACCCATTCCCCCCTCCTGCAGCCATTTTCGTGTTCCATTACTTGGCTACCTAATCCCAAGCACCATAAACACTGTTCAAAACTCAGTGTACATCAGTGTACATATTATTTTCTCCTTTTATTTTGAAATGATTATAGTGATGCGGATTTAATTTAAAACTTAATTTATTTGCTCTTTGTCAACCAGGTTAGTCCCCTAGGCTATCAACCTCATTTCAAGGGAGACTAGAAGTGTTTTTATACTACTAAGAGAAATTTGTTCATGTCATTTGGGAACTTCCCTTACTTATCATTGTCACAAGTGGGATCCATTTTGCATGAGCACTTCTTGTTTCCATTCCAGAAGCAGAGGCAGCCCAGACAAAGAAAGAAGCAATGGAGAAAGAAGGAGCTAATGGAATGCGAGAGAAATGGAGGAGAAGGCCAATGTTGAGACTGGAGAATGTGTGTAGGATTCTATGGAGATGTTTCAAAGAAATATGTTTGATGGAGATGTGTGA